>NC_086199.1:29520083-29787583 GCF_035770615.1 Melospiza melodia melodia
TAAATGTGTCTTAAAACAGATCAAGAGGATGCCTCTCCTTCTAAACACCACTGAACCCATACCTCTGCATGTGGCCTTGCTATTTTTATTACAAAAAAAACAAATTTCCCCTGACTTACTTCAGGCCACTCTTACTTGGGGATACTTTTGCATCTTTTAGATAATAGATGAGGTGGGAATTACCCAGTAAATATGCACTTGTGTCATCTATTATTAAAATCACAGACACACCAGTTTATTTCTGTCCAGAAGAATGGATTGAGATTATGTGAATTTCTCTTTTTTTAACCACAGAAAATATGTCAACCCTAACCTATAAATGTGCCTTACCTTCATTCTTTGGCCTGCTAGGAGCATGTTAGCTCAATAGTTAAGTATAGCAACCTTGTTGTTCACGCAGTGATAAAGTGCAGGGACAGTCATTTATGATACCACCCTCACAGTATTTTTGTCCAGTTAGCAATAAAACACAGATGTTATGAATCCTGGTCCACAGTTTCAAAATTGCAATGAACAGCAGTTAGCATTTCCATCCCACTGAGATATTTTCCCAATAGAAAAGTACATATTTTTCAGATGGGCCTGCCATTACCCCTTTGATTGTCCTCCTTCAATCACATGTTGTCATCAGACCAGGTCTCTTACAATCTGCAAGGTCACAAGTCTTCGGCACAGCTCAGAGGAGACAGGACAGCTTGCAATATCAGACGAGCTCATATTCTTCAAATGGGAGCAGAAGTAGAAGCGCATCTGAGGGGTGCAAGGCATCAGCATTCCACTCTGCCCATGCCCAGAGTATTGCTTGTGAGGGTCAAGATGCAAAGGTGAGCCCTGAGGAGGAGTCAGACTGCCTCTTTGTCTCCAACTTAGTTTTCAATGACTGTCAAGAGAGCAAAATAACTCAATCTACCACCTGTCCATGCCTTCATTCACTCATTCCTTTTTTTTTTTTTTTTCTGGCAGTTATTTACATAACTTGCTTGAATAAGCAATGTCTTAAAACAAGCCTTTGAAATGACTCACAGAGAACCAAAGCCTGTCATTCAGCAGGCCAATGTTCTGGCCCTCAAGTCCACCTGCCCCCAAGAAATTGCAAGGTTAGACCAGCCATAAGCCTTTTCTCAGCAGAATGGCAGGCTTCCAGACTGACAATCAACTGCAGCTGACAATGCCTACACTTCCAGCTGTGGTGAAGGACAGAACATGCTCATGTGAATCCCTCTTCTTTTACATTAAATGGAAATGAGACCAAAATATAAATAACTGCACTCAGCACAACCAGGCTTCAGATGGATCAGCCTTGGTTTTAATCTTTCAAATGTCATAACTGTTGCAGACTATTCTGCATAGTGGTTTTGGGGAAATGTAAAAAGACTAGAGGTGTTCACTTAGTGTATATCTGACAAGCATTTTCTTCCTATCACTATAAAGGAAAATTGCTTCTTCTTGTAGAGTCTGAATCAGAACAACATTTCTGAGTGCAATGTTTCTTTCTGTATTGATTTGGTTCTGTACTGTGCTAAACTGTTCTGATTCATTTGTAAATGGCACATTATTTAGTCCAAATGTCCCATAGTCATTCTTAGGAATACAGATTTTATACAATATCTGAGACAGGTGCTCTCAACAAAATTTCTCAAGAAGTGTCATTCCCTGAGAATACAAGGAAGAGGGAAGAACATTCCGATATATAGTTCTGTTTCTCTTCAAATATCATTTCAGACACTCGTGATAGAGAAGAAAAATCAGCTGTTCGGAGTAATACTTATGATTCTGAGAAATGCATACCTAAAGACAAAACAGTTTTCAAGCTTTTACTTTTCAGATTGGAAAAAAGTTTGTACAAAGAAACAATTCCTCTGAATATAGCATTACTGAAAAAATCCATTGAACAAAATTGAAAAATGAAACACACTGTAGAGTTTAGTTCCTGCTAAGTTTAATAACACTAGACAAATACATCTTGGAAAAGTATTTAACCATACCCTTTTAAGAAAGTATTCAAATTCAGGCTGTCATTGAAGTATTTGCTCAGTTTAAGGTGCACCATAATCTGGTGATTTTCCTTCAGAATTTTGACTCATTGTTTACAATGCCTGACATTATCTCAGTGGTTTTTCATTGAAACACCTGAGATACTTTAGTAGCAGAGCACAAAACATCTGAATAGTGTTTGGAATATGGGTGTAACACCAGCTGCATGAAAAGCTGGGTCCTCCAGGCTGTTCAGCATGGCAGCAGAACTACTACTGCCTTTTGTCCCTGAAGCCTTGGATTCAGGCACCTCATCTGCTTATCTGAAATGGGGAGTCAAGTTCAATCCAGCATGGGAGTCTGCTCATTCCTCTCACACTTCTGGGTGCAGACTATTTAGGCTGCCAATCCAATAAAAACTCAAGTATAATGCAGGAAAAGTACATTTTTTTTCTTAATTCTTTATTCAAAAGAAAATCTTTAACCAATTTAAGAAAAAAAAAAAAAAAGGAACATACATATTTCAGACCACATTATAGATATGGAAAATGTCAGCTCATAAGATCACACAATTGCATATTATTCTATGTGCCACAGAATTCCTGTATATTGGGACCCTTAAAGTAGACACTCAATATCACACAGAATGTATCAGTTTGGAAATAAAAGATTCACAACACTCTGAAATGCTCTGAAGAGACACTCGAAGTTCTAGGGGAAGGCTACCCTTGTTAAAAGCCCAGAGTATCTCAAAAACCAGGCTTAAAGTCACTACATATTCCATACTCCTGCACTGTGCCCCGTGAACACAACCTCTCAGTAATTCAAATGGGACTGTATGCATCCATACAGTTCCACAAGATAACTCTATTCTGTTACTGATGCTTCTGGACTTATTCAGATCCTGTGTTTGACTGAAACAATGTCATGTATATCAAAAAACTGGAAAAGAAAAGATAGACTAGGTTTTTGGAGTTCTTCTCTGACAGCTCCCTTAGGAAATAATACAAAAGTATATATTATTTATATATAAGCCAGCATGTCAACACATTTTTAGATAACTCTCTGTACATTTTTCTTTTTAGCAATGGAAACTACAGAATAAATTATATATGACAATTGTGGCTATTCTAAGAAACTTGGTATTGCACAACTGACAATCAACAAATTAGATGTAAAATGCAGCATGGAATTGATATTTCTTGGTATGCTGTTTATGTTCCTAAGTATTTTGTGCCAATATCTGTATAAAATTAAAATTAAATCTACTCAACATAGCCTTCTGTAGTCTGACAATATCTGTCCACTTTGTGCACATTCAGATGTCCTGAGGTGGTGTGCCAGATGTTAGGAAGGTTGTATTTTACCTCAAAACCCCCAGGTAGAGAGCAAACATATTTTGCTATGCATACCATCTGGTACCTGTTTTTTTACCCGAGAACAGAGTGTGTTTAATCATTAAATCAAATCCTGTAGTAGTTAAATCAAATTAATTCATACGGATATATTAATTTTTCCCCCTATGGTCTTTCCTATCAAAGTAATCTAGTTACTTTATGTGACAGCAAATGAAGTCACTGGACCAAATTCTTCTCTTATATACACACATATAACCAACAGGAAGTTGGTAGGTTTGAACAAATGTAAGTGCTCACAGGATGATCAGATATGAACAATAACTATGTTTATCAAAGGTATCTTATTCACATGGCAAAGCACTATCTTCTATTTTTCTATTTTGATCCTCATTATTTAATTAGTAAATCAAAATTAACTCAATATTAGTTTTAAAGATATGCATCAAAGTTCTTCTACTTATTTTTTCCTGCAATATGGGTCTAATAACATTTCTTTTCTGATGGTGGTCAAAATTCAAATTACAAAACTTTTATCTATTTTTCTGGCAGTTTCAATAAACAAAGATTTTTTCAAAGAACAAGTAGATTTTAGAACTGTTGCTTCATAACCTTTTCTGTCCGTTCTTCACTTCACTCGTTTCTGCCCTCTTACTGCAATTAATGATAGGAAAAAACATGTAATTATATATATAGGTTGGGTTTTTTGTTAAAAAAACTGATAAAGCACCTTCACAGAGATTTTTGGTACAGAGATTTGGTACAGAGAGATATTTACCTCTTAGCTCAAGAAGTAATTTTTCCACAGGATTCTTTTCCTCATCTGGCCTGAGATGCTCATGTCATAGAGGTGTTAATCACTGTGAATTAGTGTGCAGCTTACATCACATTTTAGATTTATCCTATTCTGTGGTTGTTTTATAAGCAAGCCCACCTTATTAGAAAGACCTGTCATGTTCCCTCACCATTTATGTTCCTTTCCCAAGCAGACAGGTAGTTGCTAAAAAAGGAGAAATTGTTCAGCTTGAAGCGCCTGACTTAAACAGCACTATTAAATGGCATAGAGTGGCTAAGCAACCACAATACAGGTAAGGATGACAGTGAACAAATGAGGGTGATTACCCAGACTAAACACAATCGTTATGGTTACCAAATATTACTGGAAGATATTCTCTCAGGACAGCAGTCTGCTATGAATTTCCACATTTGTTTAACACGGACAAGCCAGAAATATTTGCTTCACAGGTGGAGAGTGCAAATATAGCAGCACTGATCACTCACCTGTCTTTGTGTGCAATAGCCACTAAATTAGAGAGAAACTTACAAAAGGTGATGAGTGTTTCACACTGTCTTTGCTAAATCTCAAGCAATCATGAAAGCAAAGCTGTTCATTGAAATTAACCTTGCATGAAGGCATTGTTCAATAGTCTTAGTTAAGTGGAAGAATAAATTAGAACAGATTAGGTACAAAGTTTTAATTTTCAAAGGCAAATTGTTAAATTTAACAAACTGGTCAAAGGAATTACTTATGCTGAAGAAGTTTCTTTTGCCAGTGAAAAAAGGCTGAAATTTCTTTCAAGGAAATTTACAAAAAGCACCTAGAATTTGTATCCCAAAAAAACCCAAAAACTGTGAAGAAAATATTCTTTATTCAATAGAGTGGTCATCTTGAAAAATGAAAACTTATTTTCATAGTAATTTAATAAAAAAAATTATTGCAATTTTCTCAATAAATCAGTACAAATTTATATGTGCATACTTTTTTTTTTTTTTTTTTTTTTTTTTTTTTTTTTTTTTTGTGGAAATAAAGATGGCAAGTTTAAAATGAAAATCCATTCCTCACTAAAATGAAGACATTATTTGGTGGTTAGAAAAAGTGGACCTGCAAAGCTGGTAATTGGTAATCCATATAAATAATTTTGCAGAAGCTAGAAGGCTGCAATTAGATGCATATCTCACTTTTCCCTTTGATATCAAGTTCTCTTCAGGTGTCACCACACTACATATGGAGAATATTTTTTGAATTCCCAGTTCTTTCCCCTTCAAGATTTTTGCATAATGAGATTCACTTCTATTCATCTGGTTTTGCTCAGAAAAGCTGATGAATTACCCATTACTTTCTTATAAGCATCCTTGGGTTGGATTCAAGTGATTAAAGCCAAATAATGAACAAAAATTAGAAATGTTTCTTCTTGTCCAGAGTTTTAGATAGTGGTCAGACCCACCTGACATAAAGCTGGCCTACATCTGAAAGAGTTCTTGGTCCTGAATCATAACACCTTCAACAGCACCAAATGCTGGCTCCCTGCACAAGTGCCATAGCAAATATGAAAATTTCAACATGCATGAAAATGTTGCATGACTTTCAGGGAAATTATCATTTCCTACACAATCCAAAATTTCTGGTAGTCTTTTAGGTGCTGGTAGCAGGACTTCCAGGTGCTGTCAGATTTTGAGCTGTTTGCAATCCCTGACCTGAGGTGAGCGGACAATCCTCCACTGGGGCTAATCCTGCACCAGAAGTACTGGCTGTCCCTCTCACTGATCTACAGGCTTAATTCACTCCCAGATCTTGCTTTATTTTTCCAGGATATTTTTAGAGTCATAAACACCTCTGTAGGCATAACAGATGAACCTGAAAGTGGAGAGAATTTATGCTATTTTGCTTTTCTTATACTTCTTTATGTGCAGCACTGTAAGACTGAGGGTGAGAGAAGGATGTGTGAAATCTATTTAACTACAGGTTCTCTACCTGGAATAAACTCATTCAACTCAAGGATTGTTAAAATAACAATTTAACTTGCTAAAGCACACTATGGAAGTTTTTGGAGAAGACTGAATTATATTGATGGGATTTAGTGCTGAATGATTTAGAGATTATGTGATTTAGTAATGTGGCTCATACATGAGCTACAAAGGTGAACGATAATGAACCTGGCAAAGCTGAGTTACTTCATGACTTAGATGTGATATGTATGATATATCACTTTTTTGTGATATATCAGTTAACAGATAAAAATAGATGCTTGAATAACTTCCTGCTAATTGTGAATAGTTGGGTTCACCAACTATTAAGGACAGAACATTAGAAACCAGTCAGATGCTGATTTTTAATTACTAGGCCTTTGGTTTTCCTCTAAGTTTTAATCTAGACTCTGGCAATTATGATGATGTGTAATTTATCTCTGCCATATTTTTTCCAACCTGGCAGCCACAGACTGCTATTTGCACGTAAGATATCACAAGATAATACATGAAAAAAAGCTGCATTTGAAGAAATAAGAAACCTCACAGTCAAGGAAGGAAACAAAATTAATAAGCCACAGAGGAGCAACTAATAGTTGCTACAATAAAACATCCCATTTAAGATTATTCGTATTTTTGTGACATAACATGCAATACACTTTTCATAAAACTGCTGTTGAGGCCTCTTGTTTTATTGTGGCCGTATAACAACAGGAAAAAAAAATGGATTTCACTTCACAATTTTCCCTTTTATAAAAGTGTAGTCCTACTGAAATCTAAAGGTTCATGGAAAACCCATAGAACACTGAGGATAGAGTCCCCAGATTGCCCACAGTGGACTATAACAAAACCTGTGTTCAGTTAAACTGTGGCCATGGAACCCTAGTAGGATTGCACTGAGCAGACACTAAGAGGGTGGTGTGACAGGATGGCCAGGCTCATTACAGCATCTGAGCACAGCTGCAGCATGGGAATACTCCCAGGGAGAGAGTGAGTGACAGCAAAGTGTAGAGAGACTAGATGGCTCAGAGAGATGTACAGATTTCCTCAAAGTGCTCAGGTCTGTAGAGAAGCTAAACAAGTATAACTGCCAAATTCCACATGTGTGGTTGCACAAAATAACCCTTAAATAAAGGTGACTGAATTTTCTCTCCCTGTGATCACAAGACGTTCTGCTGTGCCATGGGGCTGAGCCATTCACTTTCCTTAACAAGTGTTTCTGTCATTAGCTTTTAAAGTCACCTGAATGAAGTCAAAAGAAGCCCATGGCTAAGCAGCTGTCGAAGAACTGTGCACATGGAAGGCCTAGGATGTCTGTGCAATGAACAGGACTTTTTATAATGTTTCCTTTCACAAGGATTTAAAGGACAACTTAAATACAGATAGTCAATACAACCTCAGATCTCTACTATACACATATATATACTTAAGTCTTTTGACACACATGTGGGTTTAATGTGTAACTAGCAAATTGACCAAAAATGTGAACGGAATAAAAAAATTTTAAAAGCTTTTTAAAAAATTTACACATTTTGAGGTGTCATACAGTTCTACAGTTCATACTGCTGTAAAGCTGTAACAATTGTTCAACAGAATAACCAACCTACATTATTTTTTAATTACATTACCTAGTTGTAAAAACAGTTCCAGATTTGGTTCCCTGTTGACATGGTGAAAATGTAACTTCACACAGTCTACTTATCTCAGTGAAGTTACCCCCTCTGTTCACGGGTGACAAGTTTCCAGACCACAATGGACAACCCATACTGCAAATATTTCTGCACATTTTTTGTCATTTAGCTGTTTGTGTCCTTGTCTTTTCCATGTCTGCTGCACTTACTGCGCTGCCTTTGCAAGAGGGCAGGCAGTGAGCTGCTGTTTCCCAGTGATCTCAGACCTGCCATCTGAAATAGAACATTGCAAAATTGTTCAAGTAGACATTGCTGGGATTCTAACAGAACATGCATGAGAGACATTTTATATGCTCTGAAATACTTGCTCCTGTGCCTGTCAACAGCCATTGAGCTGAAAAATAGGGACAGAGTTACATGTGCAAGGGCTGAGATACAGTCTATCATTTGAAAAAAACAGGTTTAAAAAATTAATTAAAACAGAAAAAAGTAAAAAATATAAGTCTATCTGACCCTTCGTGGTTTTAGGAAATTTTAAATCAAAGCTGGTCAAAATTTTCCAGATTTCAAGTTTTTGCTACGTTCTTTAAATAATACAGCTGTCAAAATGAATAGAATCATGGAAACTACACTATATATAAGAATCTAATTTCTTTTGCCTTTTAAATGAAAACTTTAGATGCAAATTACCCTAAATGCTCAGAAACCCTGCTGCCTTTACAGGAATCATGGCATTCTTTCTGTTGATTTGGCCACAGATCCTAATGTCTCGATCCAAGAAAGAAACTTAGTGCATGCCTTTGAAGGACAGAAGCTGTTTTGTTAGCTGAGAATGGGATCTACGGGTGTTGATAGGTATGGGATCCTAAGAGTGTTGATAGTTATGGGATCTAAGAGTGCAGAAGAACCAGCCAAAATGTTTTAAGTCACTGGCTCCAGGTCTCAGATCCTCCTCCCTGCAGGAGACTCCTCAGGACTGAATTCTTCAAGTGTCAAGCCAACCTTCACTCATGTTATTGTGAAATTTTTCCACTTAGTTGAGGAAAGAACTGAAAAAAGTAATTGACTACCCTTACAAAACAAGCAGAATAAGCCTTCCCTATTTGCACAGCTCAACTTTCTCGTTCAAAATCTCCTCACTGTAGTTAAATCTCCTTCAGCACTTTGAAAGATGTTAGATGACATTGCACAGATACAGCTGCAAAAAATTCAGTTTTTCTATCATGCATTTCTGCTGAAAATTCTCAGAGAATCATAGGAAAGACTCTAAAACCTGCATCAGTACCCGACAAAAGATTTTTATGTGATCAAAACTCATCTCCACACCCACAAAAGAAGAGAGAGAGATTAACAGCAGGTGGAGAAACTCAAAATTCATCTTTCCCAATTACTGCCACACCGACCAAAGGAGCCAGCAGCCCATAAAGTACTCATCTCTGTAAGAGCAGAGAGGTGCAGGAGTACAAAAGCAAGGAGAAGACCCAAACTAAAGATTCAAAGGAAGGATTGCTCTGTCTAGGCTTCTCTCAGAGCTGCCCTAGTAGAGCCTCAGTGCCAAAGTCTGGATATTAAGGCCATCAGCATGAGTTATGACTACAGCATCATTTCATGCTTTTACCCTAGCTGAGGTGAGGGAATGTGCCTAAGGATATAGGATTTATCATGGGATGCAAGAGAAGTTCATTTATTCTGGGATGTTTAGGGGACAAGCCCAAGGTGGGGAAAGAAAGAGATCTAGACAATTTTGGGAGGAGCAAGTGTGTGGCTAAGAGGAGACAAAGATGGTAGTCAGGCACAGCTCTCTCCTTGGTATGCTTCTCTGGCCAGAGCTGCAGCTGACTTACTCAGCCTTTCCCATCTTCTTTCAAAATTTCTCTCAGTGAGGGACTCACTGCTGAGTGGGTCTGTACCTGGGTCTGGGTACCAGCAGCTGCAGTCAGAGCACGAGTCAGGAATTCCATGTGCCTGTGTGGAATTCCTGGAGAACTCTGACTGGAGAGGCTTGAGGGAGTGAAACCCAGCGGCAGCTTTGGGTATGTGTCTGTGTGTGTGTGTGTGTGTGTGTGTCTCTGTGTGAGTGCAGGGTCTGCACCAGCAGCTGCAGTGAGGCTGCAGCCCCAGGGGCTCAGCAGCCAAGGAGACTGAGATCTAGTGGCAAGTTGTACACATATATATGTGTATATATATATATATATATACACACACATATATATTTCACTGGGGTATCTCCATGCCACACAACAGATGGAAGTGGGATGAGCTCCATGTTAGTGTTCTGTGTCTGATCTGTGTAGCCAGCCACGTTTATGTGTGATGGGCGTTCCTGTGTGTGCACCCTCAGAATATCTGTTCAGTCTTGCCAGTCTGTTTGGACGTGGGGCATGAAACTTACCCATTTCAGGGCTATCAGATCCAGCAAAGTATAAATTCACCACCCAATATGTTAGACATTTTTAGTGACTATCTTAATTCATTGCCCCAGTTCTTTAAATACTTTCAGTTACTCTCTTCTGACACTTGTTTAATTATTGCATTGATAAATTCTATAAATTATTTCCAACTATTTAAAAGACTAATTGTCTTTTAAAAAACAATTCAAAGTATTTCTAGAGTGTACAGGCAACTATATTTTTCTTCTCTTGAAGACCTTTACATATTAAGATATTTATCTATTTAAGTATTTTCATCTTCAGTGTTGAACTGAAGAGTATCATCTGAGTATGATGAGTATGAGAAGTTTTATAAAGAGGCTTTTAAAAAAGAGCACAGGGACAATTACATATTATGCTTATTAGTAATAAAAAAAGGAAGTTCAGGAGGATGTTTGGGATTTTTACCTGTAGTGGTATTTTTTTCCTAAATATAGGAGAACTTTTTAGAAAATGTTCTTCTTATTGTTTTTCAGTCCTCTCTCTAATTTGCATGTGACATTATGTTCTTTTCCAGACAAGTCTAAGGATTTCTAATTGACATTGACAGGGCCAACCTCACATTTCCTTAGGTAGAATTTAATGTGAAATATGTGTTGATTCTGTAATGAGTCAGCATTTCTGGATGAAGGTTCCAATATAAAGAATTTTGCTGTGTGTATCTCTTAGCAACTGAGAAATTACAGTCTTCATTTCATTTTAAAACCCCTGTGTTTAATAAACCTTTTTTTTTATTCACTATGGAGTGAATACATGAATTATCAAGGCTTGCCTTGGACTCTTGATAATTCAGCTGTCTTGCACAAGAAAAATGCACGATATTGTTCTGCTGGATGGTGAAAGAATCCCTAGACAAGAAAGAATTAGCAAATGCCAGGGTCTTTCAGTTGCTGACCCCATTGCAGCCCCTGCAAAGGCACCAGCAGGCAGGAGAGAGCAGCAGCACAATCCCAGGGCTCCCCAGAGCTGCTGGGTCCAGGGAACGGTCACATATGCGAGGTGACAGGCGCCTCTGAGAAGTGAGGATGGGGTGAAGGCAAGGACAAGCACAGCTTTCCTTCCCACTTCTCCTTAGCAGCAGAAAACTGGCAAAGCCAGCTCTTCCTGTTCTCTCTCCCTCCCTCCCCCGTGGTTTTGCTTAATGCTGCTGAGCAGGCTGGAGCCAGTTTTGTGTTCTTTAGTTCCTGAGGATATGAGCCACTGTCCTAGGATAAAACCTGAGAAAGCAGGCTGGCCTGAATGAGAGTTTTGTCTCTTGGTAGATATTGTGTGAAGAGACGCTGGCCAAAACAAATTAGAGAGATTAGCTGTTTTAATAGTTAAGCAAGTCATACAGTACCTTCAAGACAGACAGACAACCAGTGGCAACTCAGGTGTTAATTACAATTAAATATTTTCATACAGGATTGCAGCAGCCTTGCAGAAGATCTCACAGCCCTATAGTATCATTCATAGTCCAGCAGGGGACATTTCTAAAAACTCTAGTTTGAATAGGACTGGTATTCTAAACACAGCTCCATTTTTGTATTTTTGTTTCAGAGGCTCTCACATTTGCTAAGGAGACAGCCTGGTCAAGGACCTCCTGACCATAATATTGGCAGAATTCCTTTCTTTCTCCTTTATTCAAAGCAAGGTCACTGTAACAAATATTCATAGGCTTTTCAGTACTGAAAGGAATCAAATATCCAATGCTGCAGAGTTCCTTGGCACACTGTATTGCTATAAACTCTAATACTGCAAAGTGTAAGGTTCTATTCCAATGGTGCCACAGTTTCAATGTATCAAATTTGACACCTTTTCAATAAAATAGGCTAAATTTAGATAACCATATGCTCATGCTGACAAACTAGCTTCTCCCTGATATGTTTTCATGAAAGAGTACAAGAGGGCCTCAAAGTTTAATTAGTCTTAAATTAATTCAAAATATTGTATTAATTTACAGTAGAAAGGTCAAGTTGTTGAGCAAACAGCAGGAATGAATATTTTTTACTCAATGCACAAAGATTCGGCTGTAAAAATCCCATTAATGTTAATAGGAGTCATGCTGCCAAACTCAAGAATCACGCTATAAATATTTTATCTGTCTATGCTCTTACTGCGGTCAAATAAAACTTGTACAATGAAAGCCCCTTCTCTCCTGACTACCCGCTAAGCAAAGTTGAAGAGTACACACATATGAACAGAGCAGCACTACTCTGCACAGGGGCAGCCTCACCTTGACTCCTGTGGCAGTTTTGGGCACCACAATACACAAAAGACATAAAAGGTTGTTAGAGAGTGTACAAAGAAAGGCCACGAGGATGGGGAAGGCTCTGGAGGGCAGCTGCATGAGGAGCGGCTGAGGTCACTTGTTCTGCTCAGCCTGGAGAGAAGGAGACTCAGGGCAGGCCCCATTGCAGCCTGCAGCTCCCTTGTGAGGGCATGGGGAGGGGCAGGCTCTGGTCTCTTCTCTGTGGCGGCAGCGACAGAGCCGAGGGAATGCCGTGAAACTGAGGGGAAGTTCAGGACGGATGTCTGGAAAAGGTTCTTCACTCAGAGGAGGGCTGGGCACTGGAACAGGCTGCCCAGGAAGGGTCACAGCACCAGCCTGGGGGAGCTCAAGCAGTGTTTGGACACTGCTCTCGGGCACAGCGTGTGACTCTTGGGCTGTCCTGTGCAGGGCCAGGGGTTGGACTGCATGATCCTTATGGACCCCTTCCAAATCAGCATATTATGTGACTCTGGGAAGTATTTTATCAATAGAGATGTATTTATAATTTGTGCTTCAGCAACTTAAGATGGGCAAGTGTCACAGTTACATTTCAATCTTTGCATCATTTTAAGAGATTTTTTAAACAACTACTTGAGAAACTAAAAATGCAATGATTTTAAAGAAGTCCTTCTTATTAGTAATACTGGCTTTTTCTTAGTATGGCTCCCAACAATATACAATGAATGTATTCACTTATGTGTTATTAGGCCACAAAGACTGATTTAATTCAGTGTATGCTATTTATAAGATCAACGTCACTCTAAAATTCACTTCTTGTTCAATGTGCCTCATTAAGCTTTATTATTCTCTTGATTGTTCATGCTCTGTGCTCCTATTGGTTCAAAGTAAGCTGAAATTTGAACTATAGATCACACAGATGAAGGCAGATAAAATTTTCAGTCTCCGCTAACATAAAAATTACATTAATAAATGCAGGAGATATAATTTCTAAAATTGGAATAATAATTAATTTAGGTTTTAATTTTTAAACAAAACTCCCACAAACTAAATAAAACATAATTTGATGTCCTTGTGCATGTTTTTTGAAAAATTCTATATTTGCTGATATTTTAAGAATTATAATACCTTAACATATGTGCAGAATCTGAGTTAATAATAATAATAATAATTTTAAAAGAAAACCAGAAAAATTACAGTTCCCTGTAGTTGTATGAGACACAATCCAAACAACAACCAGAATATTAAACTGAAGAATACATCAAGAAAATTTGCACCATATAGAATTTAAAAATATAAATAAATAAAAACACAAACCTCAAATTATGACGCTAATATAAACATGTTAATTTTTTTTTAAATGTTCTTCAACCTTTTTATAAACAGAGGAACTTCAAAAGTTTCATGAGAGATAAATATGAAGAATTTCACTTTTGGAAAATTAGTACAAACATATATAGCAAATGTAACAAATTATTTCCTTGTTCCTACCAATTATGTTTCCACTTGCACGTGAGAAAATGGGGGTAAAGAGTTGAATGTATTATCTTTCTGTATATGCAAACTAAATATTGCTCAATTAACACTTGCTGGTGGGCATTTAACAATGTCAGATGTGGACTCCTCTCAGAGTTGTACATATGTAGAATTATACATGTTCTTACACAAAGAACATTGCTAGAACAGGTCTTGTCTTCTTTTTTCAAAGGAGTAAGTAAAGAAATTCCTACAGCCCTTCTCTTTCTTCAGAACCCCTGAATCTCTTGCACCTGATTATCACATGCAGTGCAAATGTGGAAGCCCCTTTATTTGAGTTGTTTTGGCCTTGCAGTAACTCCATTCATAACATGCTCATCTCAAGTCACCCTTTAATGTGCAGCTTTAAGTCTGGTTGCTCCATTAAAGCCTGCTTGATATCCGCGTCAAGCACCACCTGTTTTCTGGCAGGCAGGTTTTCTGGTGGCAAAATGGTTTTCCTTACAGAGCATTCGTGCATTTTCAAACAAAAAAAAAGCCCCAGAAATTAGGGGTGAAGCTAGGGACATCACTATTCATGATGGCTTTGGACTTTGTAATGCTCTATTTAAATTATTCAAAGTAAAACTGGAAAATAGTTGGAAATAATTTCTAGAAACATTTTGCTTACATAAGAGATAATGCAAAGAATCTTGTATATTTGCTTGGAATATGTTCTGAATATGCTTTAATACCTAAACTGTTAATAAGTAGGGGAAAGTAAGCCCATAGCACACCTACTTTTCTTTAATGCCCACAAATCCTTACTTTTTGCCCCCCAATTTTGCTGTTATACATTTCCTGAAAGTTATCTCTTCACAATATGTACTTCTAATATGTTAAAAAAAACTCTGCTCAGTGCAAATTTAAAAATATAAAGGATTTGACAAACAAAGATCATAATTGAAAAGGAAATCATCTCTTCCAAATGTAAGGTTGCTTTACTGGTACAAATAATTTTCTATTTTAGCATTCCTCAATCAAAACCCCATATTGTTAGCAGATTTAGAATATAGGATTAATGATTGTAACATGTTTCAAAAAATAAAGAGCTGATTTCAAACAGTAATCTTTTAACCTTTCTCTGAAAAAAATGAGAACATCAATCATGATTTCATTGGAAACTTCACAAAAAAATTCAAAAATGAAAGTTGCACTTAATTATGTGCCATGAAATATATTTATAGATAAATCATATGGAGAAAATGCTATGTACAGTGAAAGAAACAAAAGTCAAGACTTGTGTAATCGCTTTAGGGTGTATTGATCATTATCCAGGTACTGGTAACCCTTCTATGTCCTTGTTTGCCACACTATATATGCAAAAAATAGGTGGATTAATACCTTACTTTCACATTCTGTTGAATACAAGAGTAATTCTCACTTTGAGGGCATATCAGAAAGTCATTTTTTATGTGGGTCTCCATAACCTAGAGATCAGATTCATCCTGTATTTCAGGCACCACCATGAAAACGCTGATAGATTTTTATGTTGTGAAGACAAGCTTTTTAAAAGATGTCACTTGGAGAGACACCTGCTCAGCTAAACTCTCTAAAACAATTGGTGCAGCCCATAGCCCCAGAAAGCAGAGGAAAAGGGTGATTGTTGGGGATTTTTGCATGTTAAATATCCAGTCAGGTCATTTTAGATCTAGTTCAGTTTCTAACTGTCTCTGGATATGGGACTTCTGTATCCATCTCTGCAATTCAATCTGTAACACACATTCAGTTTAGGCAAAATCTTTTAAGGATCTTGCAAACATTTAGCTTTACACATACATATCCATATGCATGGTTTATTTTTAATGCAGTGCCAGGAAATACTCCATATCTGCACCTATCTAATGGAATGCTGACTCTTGATTGACTTCTTCAGTACATTTTAATAGACATAATACGAAGCATTTCCTAGCCCAATTTTTCTTCATGGAGATACTATCAGAATTTCATTGAGAGGATGCTGATGTTTAGGATTAGTAGCTGATACTAACTTAGTGTGTTTTCTGAAAGCTTACAATAAAATAGCATTTCTGGAAAGAACATTCCAAAATATCCAGGGATAGGTGTGCAACACAGAAATGCTGTAATCTTTCCTGTTAATCTCATGAAATAAAAATGTTTCACCCAGCTGGGAATTCCCTTGGTCCCACAGAAAACGAAGTCTTGTCATTAAATTCATGAAGTACCAGACCAGACACTAAATACTGAAAACATATGCCTGTGTTCTCCTCATATGACCCGATTTTTTAATTCCCATTTCCATACTTCTACACCAAACATAGGCTTCTAACCTTTTTTGCTGAAGGAACAAGGTGAAACAGTAAAATTCAAGCAAAATAAAGCCAAAAGAAGGCAGGCACGATGTCCACTTGATCCAACCTCTTGCTCTGAAAAAAAAATGTAATCTTTTAAAAATGCAGGAAAATAATTCTGCCTCGCATTTAACATTTCATGTACATCTTCTCCTGCAGTTCTATACATAGCAGCAGATTTGTCCTACCCTGTTAGGTATAATGCCAGGAAAGCATTGCACCCACTCTGAACAGTCTGACTGTTTCATACTTCTTTAGTGGAAAACAAAGTAAAATCCATCTGACCACTTCTGTGATTCATTAATCTCAGTTGATCTCTCTGTTCTTCAGTTTTCCCTTCAAAAAGATGAAAACCCTTACATTTTTTCAGTCAGAGGTCTCTAAAACTAAACTCTTTATGCAAACAGTGAATTCCACTTCCCTGTGCAAAAATGCTACAATGCAGCTAGTTTTCATTATGAAAAATATTTTAATCAACTCTCCTTGTACCTTATACATATCTGGTGATATGATTCATAGCCCCTATGTAAATAGTTTTTGAAATTTGCACAGGTGTGGAATGCACAAGATCAAGTCTATATAGAAATGAAATCATGCCAATATTTTATGTGCAATTTAAAATTCCTTGAAACTAATGATTTATTAGATTCTGTTGCATTTTTCCATAGGAGCTTAGTGAATATAGCATTCATGTTTGCACTTATCATGACACATAATATTTTCCACTTGTGCAAAACAATGTAAACAATGAAGAAAACAAACATTAACTCAATTTTCAATTTTAATGTCTGATCCTTACAGAGACTAATTTATTTCACTGAGGGAGGAGCAAGACCTAAGTAGTCAGTAATGTGCTCTTCAGCTTCATGTTCACTCATTTCTGTTCAGTGAACACACTTTTCCATTGCTGTGACAATTTTAAAGCATTTATTCTGTAAATGAATAGTCAGCTTTCATGCAAACAGTCCATTAGCATTAATCATATGATTCTCACATACATTGACAAAAAGATGTGTTTGCTATATTTCTCTTGTCCATGACAAATGAGTAGTTGGAAAGAACTGAAAAATAACAATTTAAAAGGAAGGTTAGAATAACTGATCTCTTGATACATTTCATCTCTCATTTGAAATATGAAAAACCATATTCCAAGTATGGTGGATGATGTTTCTGCTGATCAAAATATAAGTCTTTGCCTACTTTATCACTGATCCTGTTACATAAATCAGCATTTACATTTCCTGATATTCTTCTCTTTGGACAAATCCAAAGAATCCCAACTTACTGGATTACAAATGTGCAACTACATTAAAAAAAAACTAAATTAACTGATTCACTTGCATTGACTAATATAAACAGATACTTTCTATATATTACCTTAGAATTTTAAGGTATTAAAATCTTATCGCTTTCAAGACATGCACCTTCACTAGAGTTTGACTGAAAACTGCTATGCAGCCACTGGAAAAAACTTGCATTAGGGCTTTTGCCTAACAGGAAAATATGCTGAACCTGAAGCAAAGCCCACTGAAGTTGTTTTTTCAACTTTGATTTGCACTGGATCAAGCATTTTGCACACAATCTCTCATTTCTTCAAAATTAAAGGAGTGTTTATGACTGTCAAAGAATATTTTCTCTTTCAATATCTGTTCAAAATGAGATTTTGAAAACCATCCCAGGACTCTGCAAAATAAAAATCAGACTTGGATTTGTGAGTCAAATAATAATCTTCAGAAGCTTGTTATTTTGCAGATGGAGATTTTAGCTGCCATGTTGTCCTTCTAAAAATAACATGCAGTTTTCCAGTGAGCATGCAGTCAACTAGCAATATCAGTGTGCGTTTTTATCACAAAGAATTTGAGAAATCCATCTTTAGAGGTTTCTATAATCAAATCAGGAACACTTAAATTTATACATAAGGAAAAATATATTTAAAATCTTTAAAAACATGACACATCTTTGATGCTTCACAGTGGAAGAAAAAAGACAACAGATGAATGTGATAATGGATAGACTATCTAAGAATTAATCAACATTTTTTAAAGTGACAATGCTGGCAAACGACAAGAATGGAATGTTAAGGTATTTGTTGTAAGCCAAGAGGAAAAGATTTATGTGCATCATCTCCAAGCCAATATATAATAAAATCCATTTTCAGGCTTGACAAAAAATACAATCAAAAGGCCATTTGTGACTCTGAGCCCACATCTCCTTCTTATGTTATAAAGTACCCCCAGATTTTCCAGCACCATTTTGGCCCTTTTCTTTAAAGGGCGGATACTATTTAGTTAGAAATGCACTTGTATGTTTTTTAGTCCTGATCCAACTCCTACTGTTGCCGGAGAAATATTTTCTGTTGAATTCAGAAGGAATTTTAAAAATGTAAAAAAAAAAAAATCATTAAGTAAACCTTAGTATTCTATTCTGTATTAAGATAATTGCTGTTAACAGAGATTCATTTGAGACTGCCCCAGTGGCTTACCAGTAAGTTGATGGGACACGAACAACATATTTCTTAAACCAGCTGTAAGGCAGAAAAGCTGAGGTTACTATTTGGACTCCCTGATGAAAAGCTGCAATTGTTCCATTTATGGGTAAATGTATTCTGGCTATTCCTAGAGTGACCTTGGCAGCCGACTGTGTTGCCCTTAGTGTCAGCAGAAAGAAGGCTGTTGGTATCAGTGGGCTTTGGATCAGGCTTTAAAGACAGAGGAAGCTTGCTTAAGGAGGAAAGCAGGCATAAAAAACAGTCCTGATTTCCCAGGTTTTGTCGCTTAGGATTTAGAATACCAACAAGACATTTTAAACCCTGAAGAATAATTGTTGTAAGTCAATTATTTTAACCCTGTAAGTTTTTTTACAATTGTATACAAGAATAAAGAACAAATTTCTCTGGCTTACAAAAAAAAAAAGGCAAGTATTTATTTATCAATAGATACTTTAGCTGCTTTTTACACCATTGCAATGACTGAACAAATAGCATAAAATAAACAAAAGAGAGTATAAAATCGATTCATTCCAGCTGGTATCCCAAGACAACCTTTTGACTAAGTACAGAGTTAGATGTTTCAAGTATGGCACTTATATAAATAAGAGCAGAGAAAAGATGATATATTCACAGTTAAATGCAATGAACTCTCTTCCTTTGGTATGTGTGTCATCACAGGTGATTGTAGGTAAATGCATAACTCAGCTGGCATGAACCAACTCTATCTTATTCATGCACATATTAGGGAATCGATCAAAAAGTACTGTTATATTCTGCAGGTCACAACTAATGCAAGATGTTTAAGGTCTCTGGTGTGTGTGTGTGTGTGTGTGTGTGTGTGTGTGTGTGTGTGTGTGCGCACGTGTGTGTGTTTGTGTGTGTGTGTGTGTGTGTGTGTGTGTGTGTGCGGACAGGCAAAGAAAAAATGGCAAAATTATATTCAGCATTTATTTTTAGCGTGACTAATTGATGCACAAACCATGATAGAAAATAGCTAGTAATACACACCAGGAATAAAGTCTGTGATTTAGACAAACAAAATAAGACATCTGTGAGATACGTGAACGCAGATATCCTGACTGAGCTGTGGTTAGGTTCCTTACAGTGTGCTTATCCTCCTTTTAAAACATGCTTATGCCTGCACATTGCAACAGTGTCCCCCACCCCACCCCACCCCATATAGAGTATCCTTGCAGAGTTTTTGATATGAACATTCTACACATTTACAACAATTAGTCGAACAATTCAAACTGTAAACATCCTAATGACGACCAAAAAGCTGCTTCACTGACAGATAAAACCCAATCATTAGAAAGAAAAGTAGGAATAATAGTAGCTGTGCTGTAAGGCTAGGTCAAGCATGGTTTTATAGCTGTTTTTTCAGTCTTTTATATAGCGCTGCATTTTGCAGCTAGTTCAGTAAGTGGAGATCCAATACCTTAATGGCTTTCTTGGTGGTTTGATAAAATGCTTGCCTAAGCAATGTACCTTTCTCTAATGGTATCTGGGTCTGTTCCACCTGGCACAGTGTTTCAGTTCTGTCACAGCCTCACACATAAGCTGAGTCACTTGACTGAGTCCTGCCGAAGTTAGGCATGCTCATTCTTGGCAGGTCCTTATTTCTGATTTCATATATGGATTTCCTTTTTGCCTGTACTCCTCTCACTGCCATTTTGATCTTTCTCCAGCCCAAGTGGTTCAGTTCTGCCAAATTAAGCACCACACAAATCCCACTGACAGCAAACATGAATACCAAGAATACAGTCTTCTCAGTGGGTCTAGAAACATAGCACTCTACTTCTTTAATGCAAGGGTATCTGTCACATTCGTACATGGAAGGGACATTGAATCCGTACAGAAAATACTGTCCCACTAAGAATCCAATCTCTAGGGCATTTCGAAAGACCACTTGGATGATATAAAATCGAGAAATGCCTTCTTGCCTCCTCATCTTTGATTTTGTAGTTCTGATAGCAGGATTGGGGATTTCCTTCACTTCTAAGCAGTCTGGTTCTGCCTCTTTGGTGGAGTTCTCAGTGTTTTGCAGCACCCCATTGACAATGGTGTTCTTGATTTTCTTACTGTCCTCACGCTTCATTGAATCCTGGTCCCTTTCCAAGGTAAGGAAGACAGTGGAGTACCTCCGTTCCCTTTGTTTAGCAGACTGGTGAACGGAGTACGTTATGAAGCACAGGCTGGGAGTGCACACCATGATGATCTGGAACACCCAGTACCTTATGTGAGAAATGGGGAAAGCCTGGTCATAACAAGCCTGGTTGCAGCCTGGCTGCAGCGTGTTACAGACAAACATCGTTTGCTCGTCATCGTACACCGTCTCCCCTACAATGGCCACAATGAGAATTCTGAAGATCACCACCACGGTCAGCAGGATCCTGCAACAGAGAAGCCCGTCAGTGCGCGCCGCCGCCGCGCGGCCGGGAGCTGTCCAGTGCTGACCGGGCCCCGGCCCCGGCACGGGCACCGCGAACGGGCCCCGGCCCGGCGATCCGGCCCCGGTTCGGCGCGGGGGGCGCGCAGGCTGCGCGGCATCGCCTCGGCCCGGCCGTGTGCCACAGACCGGCTGTCAGAGCCGGCCCCCGCCCGGCCCCTCCGGCCGAAGGGCGGCCACACGGGCCCCCGGGAGCACGGCCGGGAAAGGAGCGGGGCTGCGCCGGCAGCGGGACCCCGATGGCGGTGGGGTCTCCCCGACGACCGCCCGGTGCCCCGTGGCTCCTCGGGGACAAGGACGGCGGCGCTTGCGGTGTCCCCGCGCCTCCGCGCCCCGTGCCGCATACCAGCCTCCCCAGCGCACACACACACACACACACACACAGCACAAACACACAAACACACTCACACACAGAGCACAAACACACACAGAGCACACGCGAGCTCCAGGCACACCCCGAAAGAGCCCGGCCGAAGGGCACCGCGCACCCGGCGCTCGGACAGGAGAGGATACCCCCGTGCTCCCCGGAGCTCTCCCGCGACCCTTACCTCCCTATCATAGTAGAATGCTGCTGCACGGCAGCTTCCAGTAGCCTCTCCAGAATAGTCCATTCCCCCATCGCTGTTCATCCGGAGACAAAGACTTTGGCAAGCGTAGGGGATCTCTTCACTTCTGCCTTTTTCACCCCTCCTATTTTTATTTTTTTTTTTCGGGGGAGGGAAAACAAACCGGAGAGCAGCCCGTCTCTCCTGCCCGCAGTCCGGTGGCGGGAGGGCGGCTGGAGGCGCAGCCCTGCCGAGGGTTCCCGGCTCGGCTCGGCTCGGCTCGGCTCGGCTCTGCGGGGCTCGGCGGCCGCCACCGGCCCGGCCCGCTGGGCTCGTGGCGCGGCGCGGCGGGCGGACCGGCGGCGTGGAGGGAGGAAGGTTGGCTTTAATGTCTTGCTGCCTCTAATCTGCCTTTAAGTAGTCTCCGCTTGCGTCACTGACAGGTTGGTGGAGAGCAGCCAAAGGCAGCGCTCGGATTTTCTCGTTTTTATCATTCCGGTGAATACAAACAAATAAATGCAACAAAAATAAATGAAATAAATAAACGGAGGAGGAGGAGGAGGAGGAGGGAGGGCGGAGGAAGGGCTGCCCCGGCAGGCACGAGGCTCTCTGTGCAGCCTCCTTGCAGGAGCGCCCCGGCCGGACGCCCGCTGCCCCTCCGCCCCCGCCCGCCGGCAAAGCCCGCTCCGCCCGGAGCGCAGCCCCGCCAGTACCGGGAGCGCAGCCCCGCCAGCACGGGACCCGCAGCCCCGCCAGCACCGGGACCCGCAGCCCCGCCAGCACCGGGAGCGCAGCCCCGCCAGCACCGGGAGAGCAGCCCCGCCAGCACCGGGACCCGCAGCCCCGCCAGCACCGGGAGCGCAGCCCCGCCAGCACCGGCCCCGCTGCCCCGCCAGCACCGGGAGCGCAGCCCCGCCAGCACCGGGACCCGCTGCCCCGCCAGCACCGGGACCCGCTGCCCCGCCAGCACCGGGACCCGCAGCCCCGCCAGCACCGGCCCCGCAGCCCCGCCAGCACCGGGACCCGCTGCCCCGCCAGTACCGGGACCCGCAGCCCCGCCAGCACCGGCCCCGCTGCCCCAGGGCGGGAGCGCTACACGGCGGCCCCTCCAGCCACGGGCCCCTGGCCGGGGGTCCCTGGGGTTCTGGGCTTCGCCTCACTCCTAGAGATCAAAACAGCGGTGGAATACAGCAGTGACCTTACTTGTTAGAACTGCTAAGCTCTGGAAGATATTTGACTTCAAATTGCATCTTTATTCTCCCCTGATTACAGTTATAAGAGTCACTGCAGGGAAATGAAGCTCATTCATACCCATCTCAGAGAATTCTGAGACTAAGACTGTATTTATGCTAGAAAAGACACCGAATCTTCATGCAAACATCTCTAAACAGTACAAGAATAAAATATCTTGAATAAATCCCTGCATTATAATCAGTCTGCACATTTTGTTCTCATAAACTGTGTTTAAAATATTTTTTATCTTACAGATACCCTTACAGACTGTACCTGAGACATCAACAAACATTTCCACACAAAACATTGGTACCAATTGGAATTGACTTCTCCAGTGAAGCAGTGTAAAATATATTCTTGTATTCTGTATATTTACAAAATAATCAAGTAAACCTTCACACCTGCTCAACTAATCTCATTAAAGAACAACATAAGAAAAATTCTTATCGGTCTTACCATAATATTCCTACATTGAACTCAGTAAAATCAAATTCTTTTTAAAGCAGAACTGCATAGGTAGTAATAAATAATGTAGTCCTTTTTATTTCCAGCTCATAAACCAATTTCATGTTATATTAAAGATGTTAAGTGTTTTCTGAATAAATGGGACCATGCTTCATCTGTGCAAGAAGGCATCTGTATGCTTTAGACTCCCCAAGGTTTGTTGTCTTTTCATTAGAACTATGCAGATGGTCTCTGCTTCACGTGATACTGGTCAGTTGACTGATTGAATTAGGAAAGTATCAAACAAGAGAGGATCAGTGAATACACAGAAATTGAGAGATTTTTATTCTCTCCCAGTCAAGAGTCTTTGGATTTTTGTATATTGTTTCTAAAAATTGCTTCTGCAACACCAAAGCTAAAAAGAAGAGGTTGGAATTTGGTTTGGTTGGTTTTAAGAGGACTGTGTTATCTATCCAACTACCCTGATAACTGAGTGTCTTATATAGACCAAAATGTCTGTTTGCAGATGAATCTGAAAAAGAGAAATCAAAGCAGTAAGGGAAGAAGTAAGGCATGTGTAGAAGGAGAGAGGGCAGGGAATATGCTAAGAAGCTAATGATGATAATCCTATTTAGCACACCAAACAGAGGGGAAACCCATGATAGAAGCTACTGAAGAGAGGAGAGAAGATTTTGGTTCATAGACAAACAACAAAATTTCTACAAAGGAATGCTGTTCCCTGATACTGGGATAGAAAACTCTTTTATCTGAACTTTTAGGACCCTTAAATGAAGAGGAATTACATTCTGATCATATCAAAAACTGGTCTATTAATTAACAGTTAATAGTGTGCTGTGTTCCTGATAGCCCAGTTATGAAGACAAGGAGGGGAAATATCATAAATGAATGCTGAAAACATATAAACATTGTTATTCAATTGCTTTTGATTTAAAAATAGTTTAAAATCAAATTCTTTCAGATCTTCTTTTACAGGAACACCTGATATCTCTTTTTTCCACGGTAACCTCATATGCCACCCTGCAACCACATTCACACGAAGGGTACTTGGCCTTCCTCTTGAGAAAATTTACGGGACTTCAGACCTTGATGAGTTTTGAAAAAAAAATTCAGTGAGAAGGCCAACATTCATTTTACATGGTTAAAAATTTCAAAGGAAGTTTCTCTACCTCAAATTTACATATATGATTTCTGAGGCTTTGAATTTCTGTCCTTTATCTGAGGCCTGACTTGCTGTCAAAATAGAAGTAATAAGAATCAACATGATGTTCTCTGAATGTTTTACACAACAGTGAAAAGTGTATGAAGAAATACAATTAACTGCATTTCCATTATCCTTTATGTGAGACAGCAACCTCTGGACTTAGCTGACAAATTGTCTAAATCAAAAAGTGCTCAGACTATGTATAGTCATGACTGTAAGTTGTAGACATAAGAAGATTTTCAGCTTCTAAAGGTTCGTCTTAGTTTTTACACCATTCCCCTGAATACTTCAGCCAATGGCAAAGCCACGATTTGCAGAGCAGCAGGCTGCCAAAGGTGCTGTGGATGTATATTGCACAGTGTTGGAAACTTTTCAGATTGGAAACCCATGCCTACATTTCATTCAAAAGCATTCAGGATTATCAAAACTTTATGTCTCCTGGTACTGTTTCCTAAAAAAGGAGCAATAACAGTTTGCAACAGGGCTAAGCTTGTCTTGGTCAATATTTTTATATGTTGCATAGAAAGGAAACAAAATCAACTTGCTATTCCACACACAGGCTTTTGGGTGGTAGGGTGTATTTTTGTTCCTCTTGGTTTGCATTCAAAGAGAATAAGTATTCCTGATCCATCCAAATTCAGCATAAACTTTGTCATTCCTAACAGGATCTCAAACAAGCTTTGCAAAAGGAAATTCAGTCTGCATGTGTTCAAAGACACCAGTGCTGTGATATTAATTTCTGATGAAATAATGTAGACTAAGTTGATCTTGGATTAGGTCTGGAGAATGAGACTGAATGTGTCCTCAGTTTGAAGCCAAACTGAGGTTAATCTGTCTGTAAGAAGCTATAGGCCAGATTCTCTCTAAGAAATCCAGCCCTTTTGCCCTGATCTGGTTTTGTAAAGGGTCTGGAGAGCAATCAAGTCTTGCAGGATGCACATTCCTCAAGGATGGAGCAGAACAAACTGAGAGCAGAACTGACACATTTGGCTTGTCTGTCAGACCCCCTGCAACCTGGACATGGAGAACATGACAGGGTCAGGATGGCCAGTGCTGTAATACAGTGTGCTAAACAGCATTATTCCCCTGCTTCCCTGCTTTCTCTGCTGAGGTTTAGCAATGTGAAAACACAGAAAAGATCTTACATGAGCCTTCCACACTCAGTGCCTCCTTTTAAAGTTACACATTCATCCTAAATTTACACCAAATATTTTATATTAAAATGAATCAATTATTAGTACTATGCCAAAAGTCTCCCTCAATGCGGTTTTTTGCAGCTGCTTGCAGTGGATCCACCATCATAGCATATGAATATATGTCATATTTATATTCTAAATTGCATGGCAAATGACCGTATTTCATTGTTACATTGGAAACCACTATTTCCACCATTTGTAGCAAACTTGAAGCAAATTACTTAAATAAATTAAAATTAAATTAAATAAATATAGGCTATTAATAAAGAAAATAATGGGGTTTTCTTTTCGCAGTTTTTGTGAAAAAATTACGTTGCCCTATAGCTGTATAAGGTATAATGTGACTGCATTTGCTAACTAGTGTCACAAAAGAGATTTTTCAGCATTACTGTCATAAAGCTTTAGAACATTCTTTGGAAGACTCTACAATAAATGTTTCACTTCTGATAGTATTTGGTGCAGTCCATGAAATCTAAGTCATTAGCTACTAAACTGAAAATGTCTTTTTAAGACCTCTCATAGCCATCTGCTATGCTCTGTTTTCATTTGGTGCCATGTGTGTATTAATGAAATGATTGCATCAGATTAAATCTTTTATTCATAAAATCATCTAGGTCATCTGCTTCTACCTACACTTTCTCTCTCATTAAAATAAGCATTTGTGTGTAGATCTTAATAAGAAATCCCTCTCCATGTCTTTTTCTCAAATGAAATTCCCTCAAAGGGTAACTCTAATATATCACATCAGAGAAAGTGTATTTTTCCCACAGTTTTGAAAGTAATGACTTCCCAAAAGGTAAAAGATTTGGATGTGCTAACGACTTCAGTCCTTGACAAGAGAAAGCAACATTGCAAGAATATTCATTTTGCTGCCAGGAAATGGGTAGCACACTCTTCCCATCAGTCAGCAGTGTTTGTGTCAAAGCTGTCAATTGCAGGGTGGGCTCCTGTGGTCCTTGTTGTGAGCAGGGCATAGAGCCTGCATTTGTATGCTTCATGCTTGACAGTAGCTGTCTCAGGTGCACAGAATTCAGGGTTTCCTGTAATGCACAAACGAACAAAACACCCTGATAACTTAATAATCAAATTAAGACTATATTATGCATCAGAGGTCTATATCTACAAATGAAGATTGCAATAAATGGAAAGCTATTCAAGAAAACAAATAATGTAATCAGTGAAGAAGGAATAAATCTATGAATAGTCATTAACTTTGAAAGTGAGGGTTCATGAGTCATGTTGAAGCTCCATAACTATTCTTGCAAGGGGATAAGGGGGCTATCATAAGAAACATTCACAATGGGGGCAGGTACTAAGTAAATATTCTGCAATCTTGTGAACTAAGGGGATTTAAAATATCAAAATAGAACTGCTTTAATGAAAAAAAGGTAAGTATCATACTTTCTAGTTACAGAATATTTTATTTCCTGACAGAAAAAAAAATCACCTAAGTTTTATGGAGCTCTTGTAAGCTGTCCACAGGGACCTTTCTATGCACAAATTAACAGCTCAAATCAATTTCCTAGGAAATAACTTGGACCTATATAGTGAGTTACACTTGCATTTACTTCTGGCATATTTACAGCTCCTAATGCAGCAGCATTTGCACTTCTTGCAAACTCAGATTTATTTGCAGGTAGGATGCAGCCACGCGAAGGAAAATATCTTTGAAACAAACACTTATTACTTGACTGGCTCTGCAAAGAAATACAGAAGTAAAATATTCTACTGACCAGATCATCTGCTGCCAGTCTGTTCAGCTTCCTTTCTGACTCTCACCAATCTCAAAAAAGCACTCACATTGTGCTAAAGCATCCAAACATCCATTAATGCAATTTCATGGATTATGATGACTTAAGTGTAAATTTGTAAGCCAATCTTATGTGAGTTTTTGTTTCAGTTTTCTTTTTAAGTTTTCATATACACTAATGAAAGAGCTTTCAAAAATACCTTGGGCAGAAAAGAGTATTAATTATTCCTCTATAAACAGATTTAGTACACATTTTAAGGATGAAAAAGATATCTAGATACTAATATAATAATTAATTCAATATGGGAGTGAAAATTTTTCACTGTCGAAAAAATGATTTTATTCCTAGAGTCTATTCTTTCAAAGACATGTACTACAAAATAAATGTAGCCTAATATAACTGATTAGGGCATTGTGGCAAAATACCAGCCAAGTATACCAGTATGCCAGAGCCAATGCAGAATATTGTTAGACTCAGTTTGGCAAACCTTATTTTTCTCTTTTCCATCAAAAAGAGTTACAAATTTTCATCAGAAGAAACATAATTAAATTTGATTTCAATAATACCTTTAAAATGTATATTATATCATAATATTTTCATTCTGTGGTAGTAAATTTTCATTGTACTAATAGCAATTCCCACTGGCTTTAGATGAGCCAGAATTTTAAAACCTTGAAGATATTTATACCAGAACATTTTAAAAAATTTTTATGGCAGAATATGAATTATAAGAAAGTTATTGAATGCTTCAGAATATCCAGAACAACAGAAAATCCAGTAATAAGAAAAGAGTCCTCTCTACTGGAACTCCAGGCAGCATTTCGATGCTTTTCCTATTCCATACCAAAAAAAAAAACCAAAAAAAAACCAAAAAAAAAAAAACCAAGCAAAAAGGTAAGAAAAGAAAGAAAATAAAGGTTGAGAAATCATGCTTCAGTATTTCAGCATGAATGCATAACATCAAGCACTTTTTTCCAGACCTACTGCTTATCTCTGCTCTGTCTACATTTGCCTTCAACCAAATGCTGAATCTCTGCACTCCCAGCTGCTTTCAGTTCGATGACGTGATTTACCAAGGACTTCTTTCCCTTTGTTTTGATCACTACACCACCATATGTCTTCAGCATTCCTGGTGCCCCCACTCTTGTCCTGTCCCTCCCCATCTCACCAGTCACAGAAGGGAATTCACATTACATTAAAGCTTCCCTTCAGAAGCCAGGCTGAAACAATCCCTTGAAATAACTAGGGCATTCGAGTGATTGACTTGAAAGTAAACTATGTCAGTGAACGGGAGTGAGAAGCAGGAGCTCAGTGAGAAATGCAGATGGTTTTTAATCCTTGTGTCATTCAAAGATTCTACAGTTGTAACAAAAATTTGTGAAATATATTTGATATTAATTCCATTCCAGACACATAAGATATAAATACATATTCAAGGGTGCACGAATGTATGTATTTATGCATGTGTGTCCTGGCTGGAGAGTTCTGTGTGGTGAGACAGAAACTGTTGAGGGGCAAGGTGGATCAAGTCAGGCTGCAGAGCTGAAAGCCATACAGCTGGGCCTGGAAAAGCAAGTACTATGTAGACATGGAATTCCTGAAAGAATTGAGCTGGACAATGGGACTCATTTTCAAAATAACCTCATAGACACCTTTGCCAGAGAGCACAGTATTGACTGGAGGTGTCATATTCTCTATCATGCACTGGCCTCTGGAGAAATTGAGTGGTACAATGGAGTGTTAAAAACCACACTGAAAGTAGTGGGTGGTGGAACTTCCAAACGCTGAGATTTACATTTCAGTGAAAATTGTTTAACACCTGATTAGTTAACAGTGCAGGCTCCACCTCTCGAGCTGGCCCTGCTCAGTCAGAACCTGCTTACCACAGAAGGGGATAAAGTCCCCCATAGTGCATATGAGGAAGGTGTTAGAGAAGAGTGTCTGGACTAAGCAAAGGCAAACCCAGCCATAGGAATTGTTCAGGAATCCTCCTCTGTGAGATTACTGAAGTGAGTTAAATTGGTTCTGCGGGGAAAATATATTTAAATTTCACAAGATTTTAGACTTTATCCCAGGTAAGATCCTAGGTAAAAGCCATTGAATTTTGGCTTTCAGTGACGTTAGTACACATGGACCAAGAATATATAGTCATGGATTTGAGAAAAGAATCTTAAGTACTTTGTGGAGGTCATTAATTTTTTTAATTATTTTCAAATTAATGTGAGTTTATAAATATTCAGCAGTATCAGTTTTTTAGTCTAGAATCTTTAATCTAGTATGTAGAGCTCAGCACTTTTACTGGAAATTACCAATTTATAGAGCCAGAACATTTTCTCAGACCCATTCCAATCATGCACATCTGAAATTTCACAGGTGGTGATTAAAACTGGCATTTTTGTGAGTTCCACAACTGTTACTAACAAACAGCATCTGCTCAGTGCTGTGCAACATGCTTTGTTTTCATAACACCATTTGTTAATCTTTCCTAAAGAAAAAGATTTCCAGGATGAGTATTTAATTAAATTTTGTAATGTTTCCATTTCAAAATGGAGCAAAATCAAATTCAGAATATCAATTTCTCTTATGTCACAGAAATTGAATGCTTCCATATAGATTTTGCAAAATATTTCGTGTTCTAAAATATTCCAGTCATAACTATATTTTTCAGAATCTATTAGAAATGGTGCAAGAATCTGTGACACAACAAAATAAAAAGATAAATTCAGTCATTCATGAAATATTGTAGGACAGCTGCAAATGTGTGTGATTTATTTATGTTTTTAAGAAAAAGACAAATCAGCATTATGTGTAATGACACTATAGATTGGAAGTTACAGTTTTTTTCTAGATGACAGTGAAACACATAATTTCTTGCATAGGTTAGAGTTGCTCAAGGGCTGCACTGATTTATGCACATCCTATGCAAATCTGTCCTCGTTTGAATCAAGTATTTACTTGGCATTTTAGATTTAGAAATTCTGCTCTGCAGTGTTCGCAACCTCTTTCACACTTTGCCTGCAAGAACCTGAGGATTGTTTTCCTCTGATCAACTTAACCAAGCTATCACTGATTTATAGGGGGGAAAAAAAGAAAAAGAAAATGTGTCATTATACCTTGCTTCATGATTTCACTAATCTAAAGCTGTGTCTGTTCTACAAGTAGGAAAGAGCATGGAGAGGTGTATCTTCCATTGCTCTATCTACACCTTTACCACAATCCCAGGAGCTGGGGCCTGGGGTGGGCAGGCTGGCTCACCCTGCCAGCAGCACCAGGCATCTCTTTGAGTCATCCCTGGATGCATTTCCCACTTGTGCTTGCCCTGCTCCACACCTTGCTGAGGATCAAGGGCAGCTGAAGGGCTGCATTACAGACCCTGCATTACACACCTCTTGTGAGGATAAACACCTAAACCAGAGCCTGAACCACAGAGTCTTTAAAATATTTATCAGTTGAACTTCAAGGGATGCAACAGAGTGTGAATGTCATGTATTTATATTTACACGCAAATGCATAAATATTTTATATTGTAAACATTTTTACCAACTATCAATTTTTTTACCAGTTACTAACGTGTATTGTCCATAATAGATCAGGTTTTACCTATGTTTTCTGGGTTTTTCAGGTTTTCAGGCATCTCTTACACCTGTAAGAGTGTAAACACACTATGTGTTTGTATGTCTGTACCTGCCAAAACACAAGAAAATAAATCTCTTTTCTTCAATAACCCTCTACATAATATCTCCATTTCACACACAAATTTCCCAAGACAGAGTCACTCAGACTGTACTCAAGCCCATGAGGAGGTCATACCTCCCAACACGGGACAGTAGCTCTCCCTTTCCCCTTCCTGATTTTCTATACAGAGGCTGGATGAAACACATTCTTCCTTGTGGAAACTTCTGAGAATGAATGTGTGAAGGACTTGCTGCATCCCAGAGATTTCCCTTTGCCTTAAAAGAAAAGAGGGTTTACAGTGAATCAAAAAGCCAGAAGGACTAGGGCCCTCAAGCTTTTGATTTAATTAAGATTTTTCAATGCTTAAAAGAGATGAAAACTACACACAGCTTTCAGATGGGGGTTTCAAGATGCCATGGTGAGACATGGCTCCCTACTGCTTTCTCAAAACAGACCCTCTCCTGATCTTAAAAAAACTAGAAATCAGTTGATTTCCAGCCTGGTTTCACTGTGTAAGTATATCCATCCTACAGTTTTAGTGGACAAAAATCAGGCAAGGTAATTCGTTATTTCTGATAAGCATTAATAGGCTTCATCTCTTTAAAATGCATTTTAATCAGTAATATATCAAAAAAAAAAGCATGGATAAATTATTGTTCTGCTTTGTTCCATTAGTGTTTTTTTATACACTTCATAATTTTAACTATTTCCTTGAGGGATCAGTATTGGGACAGAAATTGTATTACAAAGGGAAAAGGCTCACAGGAATGCTAGAGCAATGGGGAAGAGAAAAAAATGTCAGCCAGTTCCACAGGATTTTAATAAATATTTGTGAAGCATATTTAGTTTCATTACACCAACTAGTTATCAGAGTCCAAAGCTGTGCTACCTGAAATGTCAGTGCAAACTGTACCTCGGGCTTGAAGGCACAATGCACAGCAAAAATAAACGTGTGAAATCCAAATATGACTGCCACAAAAACAAACAAAACATGAGAGAAAACATGAGCTCAAAGATAGATCAATTAATCCAAAGAACACCAACTAGACAGGTGGATGAGTCACACACACAGTGTAGGCACACCTTCTGCTGAATGGAAAATACAACTTAACCCCACATGTTTCACTCTGAAAGACAGTGAGGCCAACAGGATAAACTAAATTGGGTGGCAAGCCTCCCACCTGCACCATGACTGCAGAAACATTCTCAAACAGGGAGCTGGGGCTGAGTTTCCCCTTTTGAAAATCATTCTTCTTATGATCAGCCCTTCTCAATAATGTGATTTTCTTACTTTTTAAGATTGGGGTGGGGGTGGGAGCAACTATGATGTAAAGACATTGATTTTGACATCATAAATAAGATGCTATGCTTTCTTTTCACTGGGAGGATGGTTCAGAGAAATATATCAAGTGTATATATCAAAAGAATTAAATTAAAAATATTTAATTGTTCTTTTCCCAGCAGCAGGGGAAAACAGTCTTTCCAGAACTAGAAAATGCCAACATACTTGCTTCACAAGGCACGATGATTGTCCTGCAGAGACCTATCACAGCTGCCTCTGAAACAAATCAAGCATGCTGCTACAATGGGTGTAATTAACTTGTTAAAATATTTTTATTTTTCATTAGGTGAATGTGTAGATAAGAAAATCAAATCACAATACATACAGAAAAGGCAAAGTTAAAGAAGTACATAACCCAAATTCTAAGTGGACTTCTGTGACTGGGTATTATTACCTTCTAAATTAAGAGAGCACAAAAGTGTTTCTTATTTATGATATTTATTATGATAATCATTTTCTCAGAAGTCAGAAAGTACATTCAGAGGTATGCAGCAGGTTGCACTAGAATCTAGATTGAATCACACAGTGTGAAATATCCACACAAAATGTCCTTCACAGAGACAAAAATCCACTTGATTCTTTTTAGCTGCTATATTCTGTGGTTGATTGGAAGCATGCACTGGAGATTTACAGCATTGGAAGGAATAAAAATGTTTTGGAAAATATCCATGCCCTCACCTACTTTAGACAGCCCTACTAGTATCATCAGCTTCAAAACAAGAGCAGTGTTTAGATTTATCTGACCTGAGATTTTGGCCCTTTTTTCTTTTCTTTCTTTTTTTTTTTATGGACCTACAGCCTTTTTGTTCCACATTTAAGGTATATCTGAAGTTCTAGTCCTCCAAAGAAATACTTACTGAAGCAAAATACATTAGACACTTCAAGAGATTTTTCAAAAGGTAAATTTGTAAATTTTAAATCATTACAGAAATGGCTAAAGTTTGATACAGTACCCTTTTTCCCTAACCTACTTCCCTCCATTGCTTTCACCAGGCAAATTGGTTCACCAGGCTTTAGAAAGACCAGGGAACTGGGAAGAGAATAGCAAATGAATGGGAAGAGTTCATGTCATGAATTAACAGCAGGAGTGACTTGTGACACACAGGTCTTGCTGATAGCCCAGGAATTTCATTATGTACTCTTCAGTGCCATCTGCTGTAACCAGACGCATCCAAAATTTAAGAGATAATCAAATAGCCAGTGTCAATAGCTGCATGGCAGGGAACTCTAGGCATAGGGTTCTTCTATGAGGCTAGAATCCCATTAAAGAATCAAGCACACATCATTGTCAAAGATGAAGAACTTGGTCTCAACTATGAACACATTCTTTCAACTTTTTACCTCAATTCCTTAAGCTGTAGCAAAACACCCTTTACACAATTTAGGGAGAATTGTTGTTTTTGCACAACACCTCCTCCAGCCAGGCAGGGACAGAGCTGCACCTGCTGGTGTGACTGGAGAGCAGCTGTCCGCTTCACATTCACCCTGAGAGCTTGAGAAAGAGAAGTCAAGAAACAATATCTTCCAAGGTACAAGTTGGATTTGGGTGCCTGGACTCCATAAACCTAAATTTCTAAGACAACAGCAAAGCCTTTATCTCCTCCATCATCAACCATTAAAGCTGCTTTGTTAGATGAAGAAAATATAGCTCTGTTAAATACTATATTATCTTAATGTCTTTTCTGCAGTTATTGCAAAGAAAATAATGATAACTTTTGTGTGCTTCTTAGAGCAAATGCACAGTGTGATTGGTTATATTAATTCTGTCCTTCAGGATTTAGACAGAGCTCTAAGGCTCAGAGTCCTAGAGAACAACTATCTGCAGAAAAGTAATTTTTTTCCAACAGGAACTCCACAATTGTTCATCACAAGTTACATAATGTATTTTCCAATAGAAGATTTCATAAAATTAATGTTCTGTCATGTATATTTTGTCTGTGTAAATTATATGCCAAAGCATCATAAAATCATAAAGTTTGGAATGACCCCCAAGATCGTCACATCCAACCTTTGCCCAAATATCACCACTAAACTATAACACAAAATGTTACTCCATTATCTGGGGGTTTTTTTAGCTTTAGGACATTAAAACTTGAGAGGGACACCATTTCTCTGGAGGCTACACACAGACACACAGAAAAATTTCCTATACTTAAAATGTTTTGATCTAAGTAGTCAAAATGAAGAAAAAGAAAATCATAATGACCATTTTTTTTCTTCTTTCATGCAGAGAAATTCCAGCCAGTAGCACCTGCACTGCATTTCCAGAATGGGATGTGCTGCAGATTTAGCAAAGAACCACCAGCAGTTTGTTGGGTTTTGCATAGCATTATTTATCTGTTCTCTGGTATTTGTGGCATTCTCTATACTTAGATTGGCAAATGCCACAAATTCCATGGTAAATTTAAACACTGTGAGTGATAAATGTCAAGCTTTTAATAGCACCCACTGTCCCACTGTCACCACATGACCCTATTAGGAGATTGCACAATCACTATCTCTGTATAATTTCTTATACAAGAAATAGCCTCACAGCACTTTCAATGCCAAGATATCTGCTTTGTATAAGCAATGGGGCTCTTTGAATATCTCCTGCAAGAAGAAGAGCCTGCAGGATGCTTACTATTCCTGATGATTTCACTTGCTTTTTATTTACAAAAATAAAGTCAGAATGCAGTTTCCTATTTCTGTTAGATGCCAGTACAATGGACAGAATTCATGATCTTAGCTGAAATGGCAGAAAAAGTTTGATGACAACAGGTGACAATATGTTCCATCAGAAGGAAAAGTCTGCAAAACCATTGCTGCAGCCATTATAACGCAGAATGTGACACCAGACATCACAAAAGTTTTCTCTGGACATTTTTTACACTTTTAGCAGTATATTATCTCTGTGGCACTTTTTGACTGTAGATTGTAAGAAGGAAAGAGTATTTCACATTGTCACTAAAAATACTTAAGTTCTGATCTCAGAATTCCAAAGTTCTGAGGTTTTCCTCTGAGCACAGAAATAAATCAAGAATTAACTTCTGCCTTAGGAACAAGGCTACAAAATATGCACATTTTTGTCTCACTGAAATACCTCTGTGATGTTTCTGACCAGAAATATTTTCCTTTCCATTTGCTGTGTGGTACAGACGTCTCCGAAACTTGTTACTGAGTCAGAGATGCTCTTCCATGCAAAAGTTAAAGAGAAGACTTAGGGAAAAAATTGGTATACATATATATGCACAAATATGTAAAAACATATTTCAGTGTGCATGTATGTGTCTGTGTGTATATATATATGTATGTATATATATATATATACTTCTAATATATACATATAAGAAGTGTTTTTCTCTTATTCTCTTATGACTTGTTCAGTGGTTTATCTTTAAAATCTGCTGAGATTTCTAGTTCTGCAAGAACTCTTCTCCTCCCTGACTTATCAGAGAATCAGAGCATTGTAAACACAGAGTAGAAAATTTTCTTGTTTAAGGTTAATGGTTCTTATTCTCTTTGTGTTTGGGGTTTGGTTTTTTAATATAAAATAGTGACTGTTTTTGAAGATGGAAGTCTGTGTCTTGGAAATAATTTATATCATCAAAATTAAACATAAATAAGATTTAATGTGAAATTTAGTGTCAGAACTCATCTATTACATGAGGATATGGCTTGCATTCCCTAAATGTTGATTCTTTCCTTGACAGCAGATACTGTAAAATCACTGTGTTTCTGGATGCTGTGGAAGAGCTCCCCACAGCTATTGGCCCAGCAGTATGTGCCTCCCAGACCCTTTCCCTCCCAGAAGGCATCAGCTCCACGTTTCACCTGCTTGCTGTCACACCCAGCGGCAGGGAGCTGCAGAGGGGGTACCTGTGTGGCAGGAGTTGCTGTGCTGCTGCATTTCCACTCTCTCTAGAAGAGCTAACATTCCCTCTAAAATTCAGGAATTCCTTGATTTCCCTTTGAGCACCTTTTTTTGGGTGTTTTTTTTTTTTTTTTTGTTGTTGTTGTTGTTTTGTTTTTGTTTTTTTTGGTTTTTTTTTTTTTGCAAAAGCATGTCCAGAAGCCCCACTGCAAGTCCCAATGCATTTGGGATCCTTTGGAAAGAAAGGATGATGTATCCCTCATTATCATTGACAATGATAATGTCAATGACAATGCTAATCACCCTTTCTGGTGATCTAAACCTGAGGGGCTTAGAGACTCAGAACTAATCTTTAAGCTCTTTCGTACTGCCTTGCTCCCTTCATCTTGTTTGTACCTTCCCAGACTTATTATATCATTTACATGTTACACAAATCTATGTCAGTAAAGCTTTAAGCTATGCCTCATCCATTTTTTTTTTCTCTGTATGAACAAATATCTCCTGGTAAAAAAATGTTTCTAAAATACAATTCATCTCCTCTACAAGAGCACACTACCCTGCTTTTGGTAGACAACATATCTAGTATAGTATCTCTGTGGCACTTTTTCACTGTAGACTTGAATTTTGTGAATTCTACCTTTATGACAACATAAAATTCCCACCAGATATATTAATTTGTTTTAATGCCTACTATATTAATTTCATTCACTATTATTCACAATGGGCAGCTTAATCATAAATTAAATCCATCCTTTAAATATATAACAGCATTAGAACATTCTTCTAAAAATTAACATATCTGATTGCTTACTTTTTATGTTTCAGCAATTGTAGCCGTCCTCAGGATAAAAAGCCAAGTAATTGGTAGTATATTAACTGCCTGAATTGCTTCTTTCTGAAGGGTAATGAGTGAGATTTAATAATCACTCAATTTTATATTATTTTATTCTCTTTCTCATATCTTGATAATGACAAAGACTTCTGCCACAGGTTGCTTCAGGGTAGGACAGGATTAAGCTGTTACTGGAAGCAAGCATCATTCTCTGCCCATATACAGTTATCCAAACAGCAGGAGTTTATCTATTTTTTCCATTTTAGTGTTAGTATTGTAGGTTAATCTGACTGTCACATATATTTAGAGTCACTTGATGTGACTAAGTATAAAACCCTCTCATTCTATATTAAAAAAATTATCACTCTGCAGAATTCAATTATTCAAGCCAAAATTTTTCCTATTAGTGCTACCCCTCAGGCTGACTTTCTTAACACTTTAGCTAAAACAGCCTTTCAAAAAAAGATTAGTACAAAGTAGACAACTCTATCAAATTTATGACTTTGCTAACAATTTTTGAAGGAAACTTTAAGCACAAACAAACATCTGAAATATCTCTTTATTTCCTGTAAAAAAAAATCCATCTTTTTAAGCAGAATCTCAATGATTCCTTAGCACACATCTAGCAGAGATATTAAAAACATTGTGTTTTGATGGCAATTATCAATACTCCTCAAATGCCAACGTGGTCATCAGTCTACAAGGAAAGATTTCTGTAAGATCTGAGGGTCAGCCAGCAGTGGTAATACCTCAATGCCTTTCAGTCAAAAGCATAAGTACTGGGCAGTGTTTTTCTGGCTGCCAGAACTGGAAATAAGATTTTGTCTCAGCTCTCACTGATGTATGTCAGTACTTCTTAATACTATGTAGCCCTTCCTACAGAATAAACCTCCTTTATGTAGCTTAAAAATCACATCAGACTAACTTCCACAGAATTCCTTCCTCTCCATTTTACACACAGAGCAGCAAGGAGCTGCAAAGTCAAATAACCAGACACCCTTCAGAGTGGCAGACAGACCTTTTGCCACGTGTTCACACTGCTTTTCAAAATATGTGTGTTGAATCCATAATTTGGCTAAACATTTATTCTTGTTCTTCCATTGAAAGGGCATCTCACCCAAAGCTGTGAAGGTTGGCTGGGTTCCTTTAGTCTTCGAATTAATGTCAATTTCTTCATTAGGTGAGGCATTTCAGAGGTGAAGATTGCTTACCACGGCGATCTTGGGTACAGATATTTTTAAATCTACCTTTTTCAAGGAAATATCCAAAGTAATTTTACCTATCATATGGGTGCTCTGCAGTTAGTTTCTGCATCTCATTTCACCATCTTCATTTTGCACGCAAAATGTATAACACATTAATTCTTGTAAAATGTAAACAGAAGGCAAAGTTTAACAGTAGCCTGTCTTATCAGTATTTTGAATCCTAGATTAAGACTCAATATTCAATTTTCAATCAATCAATTTAGATCTAGCTTTGCTTCCAGAAATAGTTATTATAATTCCCATATTCATGAATTACTAGTTTTCACTGCATTGAGTGGCAATATATAATATTCAATTATATATGGCCAAATATAGAATAATTACGCTAAAAATTAATGCATCTGGAAAAACTCTGTAAGAAAAGGAAAAGGGTAAGGCATTGATACTTTTTTTAGTCCTGTCCTACCTATATGCAAGCACATGACTATTTTGTACAATCCTTGCTGCTCCTATCCAGTTCCGCAAACTGTGAGTTACAAGCCCCGAAATGCCTGTGGAAGGAATGTTTCCATCAGTCCTGTAGTCAGTGGCTTCCCTCATTCCCTGCTGATGCCCACGAGCCCAGCAGTGAGTCCCTGGTCGGAGCTGGGTGTGGTGCCAAGGGCTGCCTGCCATTCCTGATTCCTCGCCACAGCCAGGCGAGGCAGGCATCCACTGGGGCTGCCTTAGCACGCCCTTTGCATACTTGCTTAACATTTTAAGCTCCAATTAGTTGCAATTTATGTCCAGTATCACCCTATTAATTCACACTAATACCTGAGATAACCTTTCTGCCCAGCCAAATCTTTCAAATTAGCAAGCAAGTCAAGTGAAAAAAGTGCAATGGTTCTAAACAGCGATACGCAAAAGTCATTGGCAAACATCTGTGTTGGTCAGACATCTGGAAGAGTTCCCATGTTTTCAAGACACAAAAAATTTCTTCATGGTATGAATTTCAGAATATTTACCTTCGGTGGGAACCTTCTTAAGAGCAGTGGAGGCTGTTGACTTTGCCTTAACAGATTCACAGGTTAATAAAGGCTTATTTGAGGCAAAATTTCAATAATACTGTGTGCACTATTAAAATGAGTATTTCACATTTATATTTAAATGTTTGTATTGTTAAAATTTCATTTTTGTTTGCCTAAAATATTTAAATGAATGTCCATACCGAAAAATGTTTTACGTCATGTTTGTGTTTAAATTTCTTTATATTTGACAATTCCATCCAACTTCTCTGCCCAACCCCAAAAATATCTAGAAATATTTTAATATTGTGATTGTAAGGGGATGGTAGGAAATTACAGTGGTCCCCCAGTAAAACACCTCCTAGTGGTAAGTAAACTGGGGACAAACATTAAATACATCTTCATCTTTTTGAAAAAATAATTTCTATATAATTACAGATCACACCTAATGACTATTTTTAATGCCTTTCAAGAAAATAAGAGCAAAGAGGAACAGAAAGTTTCCCAACAAATGTGTACATTTTTTTTTAATTAACATTAGATTATAAAGTTAGCATAAAGTCTTATATTTTCAAACAGCTCTGATGAAACTCAGCTAACTGCATACACAGTTTGATACATGCTTTAACTGAGTTCCTAAATCAAACTTGGGCTTATTCCAGTCTGTACGTAGTTCAAACTAAGACACTGACTGGTTCCATTACTTTTATGAAAATGTCCCAGATCATTCTGTACTTCCCTTTTTAGCTACTACTTTTTGAAAAAAAGTCAAGGAGCCCAGTTGTAAGAAGTCGTGGTGAGGAACACAAACGGCCACAGAAGTGTGCAGTTTATGATTGAAGTATCTGGGTCAAATGGCAAAGAAAGGATAGCAAAGATTAAGGATTAAAAATTGCCTAAGACATATGAATGATGATGTGAAAATAATTGCGATTGTAACAATTCTGGGTTTATACAACAGAAGTTTGATTCCTGTGCATTAGTACAATAAAGACTTCACTTCTTTATCTCTGGCTTTGAAGAGATAGGGGAAGATGAGTAAGCTGTCAGTTTCAATTAATGTTTTGCCATAAATATTTATAGCCCATGGAAAACAATTGCATGACTCTTTAGGATTGAGCTAATTATTTATAAATCACATTCTAAATGTATTAACATAATTCTTTTACAGAAGCTTTGGCTTTTAGTAAATGAATATTAAAATCCCATTACGATAAATGGGATAGAAGAATCTTTCTTAAGTGAGTGAGTGAGTATGAGAGGTTTCCTTTCACTTTTTCCACTTACTGGGTCAGCCCTAAGGCTTTTTCTTTATAAGCCTTGAAACAGATTGCTTCTTTTGTTCCAAATTTCAAAATTAAAACTATAAAGTGTAAATTCTTTCTTACAGAAAACCATGACCTAACATGCATATATCAGTTAGGATGCAGTAAAAGTACTCATAGGTCTGATGGGAGTTTCCAAATCCCAGGGGTTTAGTCTCATTTTTCTGACCAAAAAATACTTGAAATAAGACAAAAGACAATATTTTGTAGGTTGCAAGTCCCAGATCTCGTTTATTTATAAAGCAATAAATATTAGAAGCACAAATAAATTGCACGGGTGTGTAAACAAACTGTACAATGACTGAAGAGTTCGGGAAGGTTTGCCAGAAGACTCCAAGAAGCATATTGTCGTCATCCTGAGTGGGAAGTAAATTGAGGAGGGAGTGCTTAGAAGCACTTGCGGTGTACAATGGATGGACCAGCCTCATCATACTCCTGTTTGCTGATCCACATCTGCTGGAAGGTGGACAGAGATGCTAGAATGGAGCCACCAATCCAGACAGAGTACTTGCGTTCAGGAGGAGCAATGATCTAGGATAAAGAAAAGCAACAAAATCCTCATTTCTGAACAGTGAATCCATATTGCAATGCTACACGCCAGTAGATATTTCCTCAAGAAAGTAAAGAACATTTCTATAACGGTATTGATCTTCAGCAGCTCTTAAAATACATGCAATGTATTAAAAAAATCTGTAATCATATTTTCTTCTCTTCTAACCAAGAAAATTATTCTGATTAAATGGAATTTCTGCTCATCTGCCCATCAGCTCTTGATCTCATTTTTGAGTTGTTCCCACATCCCAGTTTAATGAAGCTGACATTGTCTGCACCTTTATCCACCATTTATAACACAGAGTCAAGTTCCTTACCTTGATCTTCATAGTGCTAGGAGCCAGGGCAGTGATTTCTTTCTGCATGCGGTCAGCGATGCCAGGGTACATTGTTGTACCACCCGAGAGGACGTTGTTAGCATAGAGGTCCTTACGGATATCAATATCACACTTCATGATGCTGTTATAGGTAGTTTCATGGATACCAGCAGATTCCATACCTTGAGGAAAAAAAGACAGTAGGCCAGTGAATTACACAAGAGGTCTCCATTAAATGAAACATTGGCATTCCTGATCATCGTTAACATGAACTTTTTTGGCCTTTTTCTTGTAAAAATGTTTCCTGGTTATAAAGTGTTACAGAAAAATATTTTAAAAAGAGAATTACAAAACTAATTTAGGAAGTGAACATTACTTGTTAGAAAAGGTAAGAATCATAATGCATGTGCAAAGGCAAGAGACTCAAAATATAACAAGTAAGATAAGTAGACATGTGAGATAAACTCATTTAGTAAATGTCAGTGGAAGAAGGGTATCAAGAACAGAAAACGTGACTATTGGTTTACATCAGTCTCACTGAAAGTATTAGCTGAATATAGTAAAGACAGCAAATGAAGACAATAAAAATAGTTGAAGTAGAACTAAAGAATATAATAGTAACTTCTTCAGTCTACTCAAAATGTAGTCTATACCACTCAGAATCATCAAGGCAAGACTTAACCATGACACGGAATTAAGATATTCGTACTTGATGGTAAGAAAAAAGAAACAAGAAGCAAGTGGTTGTAGGTTGCATTCCAATTTGTTAATTTTAACAGGTGCTTCCTGAAAGGGCAGACACTGGATCCACAGTAAGAAGTCAGCTGATGAACAACTGCACGTACTACTTGGGACTCAAGAGTGTAACATTTGCTGCATCCGTCAGCTGCGTGCACGACCAGCAAGGCTTACCATCTCGACCATGGCAATGTTAATTAGAGTGTATATAAATACACACACACCTTCACTCCATGTCCTTCCCCTCTCTGACACTTTACTTCTTCATGGAAATAGATACTGTTTCGAGTGTAAGCCTTACAAATACAGCTCTGAAGGCTATTCTTGCCATCAGTGACACAGAATCATAAAATGTCTTGAGCTGGAAGGGACGCATAAAGATCACGGAGTCCAACTCCTTAATGATGGTATTGTAATTGTATGTTTTATCATTAAAAAACTGGGACCCTAAAACTTGATCTAAACCTTGCAGCAAGAGCCTGGAACTCAGCTAATTACCAGATGAGCTCACATCAAGCCCATCTTACAGGAACCAAATGATCTAAATTATTATTCATTCATGTCGGATTTTGTGCTAAATTTAGGTAAGCAGGAAGAGGACCAGGGCACCTTCCAAATCTTCTGATTCATTCATACCTCCTACAGAAAGGAGAATTTCCTGGAACACTTACCAATGAAGGATGGCTGGAATAAGGTTTCAGGGCAGCGGAAACGTTCGTTACCAATTGTGATCACTTGACCATCAGGCAATTCATAGCTCTTTTCCAGAGAGGAGGAAGAGGCAGCAGTGGCCATTTCATTCTCAAAGTCCAGTGCAACATAGCACAGTTTCTCTTTGATGTCACGGACAATCTCACGTTCCGCTGTGGATACAGGAGAATCAAATCAAGCTTTGGATAAGCACAACACTAGAGAAGATGGTGGGCCAAGAGAGACGCGAGGGTTTTCACAGCAGAGAAAAGCTGAAGGACTGACCTGTTGTCACAAAGGAGTAGCCACGCTCCGTGAGGATCTTCATGAGGTAGTCAGTCAGATCCCTGCCAGCCAGATCCAGACGCATGATGGCATGAGGCAAGGCATACCCTTCGTAGATAGGCACATTGTGGGTGACACCATCGCCAGAGTCAAGGACAATACCTGGGAGAGAAATGTCAGAGAGCAGCTGCAGTCACCTAGAGAATGCTTAGAGCCCTTACACACAGGACGCAGCAAGAAATACAACAAAATAAAGGATTTTTCAGGCAGTATAAAGTAGCATAATTCTTTTTCAGTCACAAAGATCTTTCCAATTCTTTCTGCCTTTGCTTGCCTGGACATTTGTGAGGGGTGTGAATTTTCACACAGAATAGTTGCTCCACACATATTTTAGGATAATCCATAAAACCTGCCTTCCTCTACTACTATACTGAGCAGTAAGAATATTTGCAATAATGATTGTCTTGGTCTGATAATGGGCATCTTTGGTCCAGTCTAAACCCTTAAACTGGTGTAACACTTTTGTGACTGCAGTATCCCTACAGGAATGTCTCCTCATTTGCACCACAACAAGCAGTGGGACAGCCAGTTCCATGGTGCCTCTCCAAAAGCAAGGCAAATTGTCTGTGGAAAGAACAATGTGGACCTATTTTGTACTGGCTTTTATGCTACTGTTGTCATTAATTGCCATAAACCAAAAAGACCTATTTTTCTGTAAATTTAGTGTGTTTTCCTATTTAGAATGGAAAGGAAGGAGAGTTCCTGAAAGGAAACAGAATCTAAACAGTGTTTATTTGTTTGTTTTACCTGTTGTACGACCAGAAGCATACAGGGAGAGGACAGCCTGGATTGCCACGTACATAGCAGGTACGTTGAAGGTCTCAAACATGATCTGGGTCATCTTTTCACGATTAGCTTTAGGGTTCAAGGGGGCTTCTGTGAGCAAAGTAGGGTGTTCCTCAGGGGCCACACGGAGTTCATTGTAGAAAGTGTGGTGCCAGATCTTTTCCATATCATCCCAGTTGGTGATGATGCCGTGTTCAATTGGGTATTTCAAAGTAAGGATACCTCTTTTGCTCTGAGCTTCATCACCCACATAGGAATCTTTTTGACCCATACCAACCATAACGCCCTAAAAGAGGAAAACACAGAAAAGCATTATTTGAGGAAGACAAATAATGACACAGAGCCCAAACAACTACATCACAGACAGCTGGCCTGAGGCTGAGTCAGGAGAGGTTTAGGCTGGATATTAGAAAAAGGTTCTTCACCCAGAGGGTGACTGGGCACTGAGCAGGCTCCCCAGGGAAGGAGTCACAGCACCAGCCCTGACAGGATTCAAGCAGAATTTGGGCAACTGTCTGAGGCACATGGTGTGACTCCCATGTAGGACCAGGAATTGGACTTGTTGATTCTTGTTTGTCCCTTCCAAGTCAGGATATTCTATGATTCTACAATTCTAACTGTCTTATTTTCAAGAAAGGTACTAGCAGTCACACCCCTGAAAAGATGTTTGTGAAAATAAATTTAACATTATTAATATATTATGTCAACAGAATCTGAGGTGTTCTCATAAAATCTTTTTTTTTCCTTCCATGAGATTAATAGATTTTCCCCCATTTATAATACACTTCTTATGTTCATATTCTTTTTTCTTATGTGTTTCTTTCTGATTTTCAAAAATTTGACTGAAAGTAAACTGCACAATATCATGAGCAGGAAAAGGAGTTTGTAAACAGGACAATACAGAGGGAAACTAGCATTCTACTGATCAGATACTTCATATTACTTTGCAACCTTAGCAGTAATTTATCCAGGATTAAAAAAAAAATACAGATTGTAAATGTTTTCATTTAAAAACCCATTTTTATGGACTGTCCTGCCTCTGAATTTACCTGGTGCCTCGGGCGACCGACGATGGACGGGAAAACGGCCCTGGGGGCATCGTCCCCGGCAAAGCCCGCCTTGACCAGCCCCGAGCCATTGTCGCACACCAGCGCGGTGGTTTCCTCGTCGTCGCACATCTTCGGGAGGAATCACGAACCTGGAAAACAGCGGGGCGGCCGGCTCAGAGCCCCTCCGCGCCCTCCCGCCCGCCATCCCGGGGAGCGCGGCCGGCTCGCTGAGGCGGGAGCGGAGCGGGAAATTCGAGCTGTCCCGGAGGATGCTCCGCGGCTCTAAACGGGATCCGTCAGCCGCCGGCCTCTCCGCGCTCCAAAAGCCGCCCCAGCTTGCAAAATGCTCCATGAGGGCGTCATTAGCGGATCCCTCTGGCCGCAGATCGAGAAGGGAGGGAAAGCTTTTTAAATCGCAGAGATGTGTCCGGCCCGGAGCGCGTCGCGGGCGGTGTCCCCGGCAGGAGCAGCGCCAGCCGGGAGCTGCACGGCCCCGGCCGCGCCTGCACGACCGGCGGCGCCTCCCGTCCATCCCTCCCGTGCGCTCCATCCCGCCCCGTCCCGTCCCGTCCCACCCAAAGGCCCCCGGCCCGCCCCTCGGCGCTGCGCTGCTCACCAGACCGGCACCGGCGGCGGGGGCGCAGCGGAGGAGACCCGGGCTGCTGGCTCGGCGGAGACGCCCCGATTTATACCCGCCGAGGGGCAGCGAGGTGCGGGGCCCGGCGGGCCGGGGCAGCCACCTTCTCCTTATTTGGTCGCTGCCGCGGCCCCGAGCGGCCGCGCAGCCATGAATGGAGCCGGGCCAGCCCCGGCCGCCCGGCCCATGTAAGGCAGGCGCGGGGCAGCGCGGCCCCGGCCGCCGCATGGCCAAATAGGGAGCCCAGCGCAGCCCCCGGGGGTCAGCGCCGGCGGGCAGGGGCTGCCAGGGGCCGGGCAGGGGCCGGGCAGGGGCCGGGAAGGGGCCGGGAAGGGGCCGCAGCCCCGCTCGGCCCCCGCGGTCAGCAGCCGCCCGTGCCCGGCCTGGTGCGGCGCCGCCAACTCGCGATGCTCGGGCTTGGCGGAGGGTGCGAGGGAAGCCGCACGGGCGTTCTCTCCCCCGGGTTTTCATTTTTCCACCGAAAATAAAAGGCCAGTCGAGCTTCTGTTCAACCAACGAGTGATGAGGTTACTTCGGTGCCAACAACTGAGGCTCCTCTCTTGCGTGGGGGCGGCATCTGCTCTTCTGTGCTGCCTTAGGAAGGAGCAGTGCACACTCGATTTCTTTTAAACTTTGATGAGCACATGCTGTAAAAACCACCCTTTTCTCTGCTTTTGGCTGACATCTATAGCGCAAAATGGGATATGCTCACTTATGTTACTATGCATATACTTAAACTCTTCTTCTTTGCTCTTTTAATGCACACCAGATCAGTAAGGGATAGTGATATGTCTAGGGCAGAGAACGAGATATGGAAATAGCTTGGACAAAACCCAGCTATGGTATTAATGTAATGTGACAGTTGTTTTCCTGCTCAGTTGTTGAAACATCCACATTGATAATTTGTTGCAGCGGTGGAACCTTGAAAATCCGTGTGTCTTCAGGACTTTTTTGTTTGTTAAAAATAGAAAGACTGGAGAGGCATCCCTTGAGTGGGTTTGGCCTGGTATGTGAAAGCAGAGATTGTCAACTCATGTCCCAGAGAAACTCATTATAATGTGGAGTGCAGTGTCCTCCAGGAGCTCATCTTGTAAAGTGCCCCGTGTCTGCCTGTGAAGCAATGCTGGGATGCAGCGGGGAGAACTGAGGTTTGGGACAGGAGGGGATGGTGAGATTCAAAGCCAAGAGAGGAACACTCAAGTGGATCAGCTGCTTAAACACAGGTCCAGTTTATGAGATGCCTTACAAAGGCTGGCAGACATCACATGGATGTATACATCTTAAATTATGCGGAAGGAAAGAACTTGTGAATGCTACACAACCTGAAGTCGGGGGCTTTGAGAAGTGTTTGGGGAAGAGCAATCTGCATGGTGGTTTAGCTCTGACAAAGCACAAACAACTGGAAATCCATATTTGTTTCTAAACAATATCCAAAGGGGGCGTCAGAGACCCCCAGACTTTGATTTCTTCTGAAATCAGAGATTGTGGCATCAGTTTCCTTGTTTCTAGCACAATTAATGAGGTGGTTAGCTCCACCCCAACCCCAGTTTATCTTGGGTTTGTGCTAAATTACAATCACAGCTCTGAAAGAGATGGTAGCAGGAAAGTTCTTGGATAAGCTCCTGCTTTTCTTTAAGTGCTGCAAGGAAAGGAAAGGGAACGTGTTCCAGGTGAGACACCATTTTTGTACAGAGTTTTGTATGTTTATTTAATACATCAGTATATATAAATATATATGCCCATATATATTTTATATGCACGTATTTATCTGTGTGTATATGTCTTTATTTATATATTGCTTTTTTATTTTTCTTAGCTACCTAAGAAAGGCTGTGTAGGACTGTGAAATGCAGTGACCTCAAAAGGTCAAAGCAGCAAAACACTGTGATTCAATGCCTCTGCTCTGGACAAGCTTTGGCTCTTTGTTTGCTTTGTCTTGATGGAAAATCAACCAAAATCAATACTGGTGGGATAAGGACCTCGAGAATTTGTTTATCTAAAGAATATGTTTATCTAAATTGATCAAGCCCACATAACAGACACTTGGAAATGCTTTGGTGATAGTGATGCCTGTTTATACAAGAATTCATACAGATGCAAGTATTTCTAAGTATATACACCCTGGCACAGAGCAATTTTTCAAAGAAAAAAATATCACCATATGCCGCTTTCAATTTGAAAAAGTCAGCATATTTTACCCAATGGTAAGTTGCCATATATAGTTTAAATCTGCTTATTTTTTTCCCTAGCACATCTTTTCTACAGAAACCATATAATGTGAGGGATTGACCAGCTTTGCCAGCACTAAGATTAGTTTACAGTGTTATCTCAGCTGTTGCTTGGTTCAGAGGTGTTGCAGTATTTACATAGAAGTCCACTGCTGATAGCTGCATTGAATTCCTCCCCAATCAGACCCTCTCTGACACATCCTACATTCCCTCTGGCTAGGGAGAGACAGACTCTCCTGAAACTGAGACAGAGCCAACTCTCACTGAAAAAATCTATGAAACAGTTTGTGTTTTCTTGTTTACTGCCAAACTAAATTTTTGTTTTCTGCACTATCTCCTCAAGTTTTACATTTCTAATCCAGCAGGACTCACAGTTAGCATCCTGGTCCATTTGAGAACTCATCAGTCCACACACCAACTCACTCCCATATATTGCAAGGTCAAATGAAAAGGGCACCACACAACATACATAATTCCAAAATATCATTTCCTTCCTTGTAGCCACTTGAAAATTGCCCAGCTAAAGTTATTCCTTGGGCCGAAATAATTCTGCTTTCTGCAATGAAGTGTCATCACAGGCTTGAGTAAACCAGAGAAGGAAAAACCTACTGAGGTATGTTATGCAATGTCATCTACAGGAATAACACTCCAGCAGCTCTGGCTGACCAGGGCTCCCACATGCTGTGTACATTTCTCATGACTTGGCTGCTGGGAGTGACCCCAGGGACAGGGGAAACACAGGCAGTGCAGGGTGCTGGAGAGCACACAGATCTGCATGGACGTGATCTGCATGTCCCCACAACAGCCTGAGCACACAGGAGCATGAAGCCTCAATCTGTGTGATTATTAATAGGAGAGGAAAATTAAATACATGTATGTCTGTGTACATATATATATAGAGATGTGTATATATATATATAGATATATATAGGAGACACCTGGATATGGGCAATACTGGATGTGTTGTTCAACCAACAAGACACTGTTGTGGCTGCAGCCAAAATGAGAACACGAGTCCTTACCTCTGCATGGTAAAAATGTGAACAAAAACAAACACATTGTGATCTTGTGAGGCCTAGAAATCTCACAATTGCTATTCAGCTTTTGACTAAAATTAAATACAACAGCTTAAAAATATAGCCATGATTCTTTAAAAGCTTTAAAGCCTAGAACACTTATTACAACAGCCTTCAGATTATCTACAGTATTTAGCAATGCATTCAGAAATTGCAAATGTGTAGAATCGGGTCCTCTCTGTATTTTTAACTCAGCCTTTCAGTTTATTATTTTTTTCTGTAAATTTCCCAATAAAATCAACAAATTTTTCATAATATACCAAACAAACTTATATACAGTATATCCTGACCTATCAGATTCTACAGCAACTTCTCACTTAAAATCTGCTCTTTCTAAATCCAATGGATGTTGACATATAAAATCTGTCCTAGCACAAAGCCAAATGTTACCTCTCTTAAGCCTCAGGCCAGTGTAGTCTTTGAAAGAAACTTAACATTTTCAAGAAAAAGAAGCAAATGCCATTCTGACAGGCTTTCTATTGTCTCTTTTGTCTCAGCTGTTTGGAACTATGTGGTCTTTAGAAATATAGGCAGCATTGCAGCAGAATCTTGTTGATGGGCAGAAGTCCTGATGAGATAAGTATGCCAAACATGCAATATATGATGAAAATCACTGTCATGAAGGAGTCACTGTCACGAAGGAGCCATGTGTTGTTATCAATGTCTGTGCAGTTATGAATATCCCTGTGAATGCAGACATACCAGGAGAAGCCAGAGAAGACAGTTCTGCAGTCAACACAAATCTGAAATTATTCCCTATGAAACTATTGAAGTCTTGAACCTTCCAAGTAAGAAATCTTTCTCCTAGAAGAGTCTCCCAGTTTAATAATTACATTATCTGGTAAAATTTCCAGAGAATTCACTGGGTGTTCCCTTTTCTTAGTTATGTCTCATCCACCCCAGTACTAGCCCATGTTTCATGCCTTATATATTCCTTGTCTCCTCAGCATTTAAACCCTCCACATAATTGCAGGCTCTTATCATCTCCCCGCGAGTCTCTCTCACTCACTCATGTGCTGCTGCACTTCTATAATTAACCCAAAACATCTTAAGTGTGCGCTGAAAGGGTGAAATGGTGGGGTGGGCGCTGGGAGTCAGACGTGCAGCTGAAACCTCTTGTCACAAAGCTGAGAGGTTTGGCCACGGGCAGCCTACGGGGAGGGGGGTGGCAGTCAAAGAGTTTGTTCTTCTGAGTCTCTCACTCTCCAGGAGTACTATTTGCCAAATGTCAGTTCCAAAGAAAGGATGGGATTCTTACACCCATTCTGCAGCTTTCCTGTGAGGAAAAGCTGAGAGAATTGGGAGTGCTCAGCCTGGAAAAAGGAAGGCTTGGGGGTGAGCTAATGGTGGCCTTCCAGTACCTGCAAGTAGCCTACAAGAAAAATGGAGAGGGACTTCTTAAAAGGACCTGGAGTGACAGGACGGGGGGGAATGGCTTCAAATTGAAAGATACTAGATTTAGATTAGACATTAGGAAGAAATTCTTTTAATTTGAAACTAAAGGACCCTGAATCTACCAGCTGCTCCAAAGTAAGGTGAGAGCATCCATTCTCAGCTGCCTTTTTGTTCTCCAGAATCAGACAGATGTCTCATGATTACTACAAAAGCAGCAATTTAACAGTCTTTTTTAATTGGATTCTGACTAAAGAATTACCCTTTAATAGAGAAAACCATCAAATACTTGCTTTTCTCTTAACCTTTTTACATGCATTTGGTTGTACTGTGTGTGAAAGCAGGAGGACCAACATTTCTTAATCTGCATAGGCTAAGGAGAGAAGGAAGTGATGCTTTACAGATGAGAGCTTCAGCAGGACGAAGTCACAGTGGAAATCAGCAGTTTCTGTAAGAATTGAATGCAGCTCCTGAAGACCAGTTCTGCCATTGAATAAGAAGCACTCCATTGCTCTCAGATATGAGTACATACAATTTTCAGAATCTGTGGTATATGCAGAGAGTTGGCTTTGCCACAACTCACAGATACATCTTTCTGAAGAAAAGTTGTGTTCCAAGACCCGTGGATCCTGCTGGTGCTATAAGGAACACAAAGATATTTGATGAGTCTCATAAAATTGTGATGGTTCCCACATACAATTTTGCTAAGCTGTAAGATGATTTAGATAAAAAAAATCTCAGTTATTAATAGAGGGTGTAGCTGCCCTGTGTTACATGGAGTTGAAGAAAGTGGATTCAGGTGTAGAACTGGATGATGCAGAGACCGGCTTGGAACTTTCTGTAAAAATTATTTATCTTGCTAAAAAACCAAACCTCCATCAAAATACATTTACCCCAGAAGTTTGTTGCTCCATTTTTCAAAGAATGCTCCCAAGTCAGGTTATTTTACTTTCATACAATTTTAAAAAATCCAGAAAGCTACAGATTTACTTTGCAGAAAAACCCTATGTGAATTGCAAAGAAAAAAAATTTTTGATGGGAACTATTTTTTTCCAAATTTTGTTTCTAAGTATTTTGATATTTTTGTCCCCCAGACAAATTCAGTAGAAAAATTATTTTTGTCTCATTGTTTTCAAAAGATGAAAAATTAATAATAAAGAATATTAATTAATTAATAATTAACATAACAGTTTCAGCTCCCTTGAAAATTGAACAATTAGCAATTAGGCAACTGGCTCCAAGATTGAAGAAGCTTCCATAATGTTACCTTATAAAGAGAGTCTATGTAATAGAAAACCAAAATCTTATAAGAGTAAACTGATATATTGTATATTGTATTTTATGTAAATTCAAATATTTTATATTGTGGTTGCATATCATGTTACAAATGCAAATTTTATTCAACTTTTCCCATTTTTTCTCCTTATGCCTAGTAAGAGAGAGAGAAAGATTGAGACAGAAAGCATAATTCAAAAATCTACACTTACCAGGGAAGGAATGGTTATGTAATATGGGTTCCATTTCCTGAATTTTCACTCAGCCACTGGATCACGAATTTTGCTTTCACAGGGAACTGATAATATGGCTGCATTTTTTGTGCAGGTAGGCTTAGGCTTTTTATCAGATTTTATCAATAGTTACTTGCATAGCATGTTTAATAAAGAGCACCCAAATATTTACAAAATCCATGTCCTTCAGTGAGCTGTCTTCAGTAATGCAATCTTAATTCCAATCCAGAATTTCCATAATATATTCAGTACAACTAATAAGAATCCATAGCAGACTGACATTTTTCATTTTACCAATAAAATATATGTGCAACATTTTAACAGTACTGACAGACTTTTAACATCTCAGACAGCAATTATTGAGTTACTCCTATTGAGTACCTACAGGCTAAGAAAACCAATACCCCAACAAAAAATCAGAGTGAAATGAGAATAGCAAAACCACATTTTAAATCATTATAGAATGCTTGGTGATGGAAACAAAAATGATTCTATAAATCATTATAGAATGCTTGGTGATGGGAAATCCCCAGTGGACTAAGAGGGGATTACATTCAGGGTTTAATAATTTTCTAAATAGTATTCTAGAATGACAGTGGGAAATATTTTCTACCGGTACTTATTTTGTCACTTATTTATTCAAAGTCCCAACTACAGAAAAAAATAAGTCGGGGTGTCCCTCATTTTTCTTGCTAAAAAGCCCTGTTTTATACAAGACTAAGCATTTGCCAAGATTTCATTAACATGATAGAAAACATGGCATTTCTGAGTTAATTGTAGAACAGAAAACTGGATTTCCAAGGTATTGGAATACTTTATGCAAGGTACTGTCGTCCTTAACATAGGAAGATATGTTACTGGCTCATCAAACTTAATCATCATTTAGGCTTGCTACAAAGGTATCTAAAATACAAATTTCAATTAGTATTTTGTATGAAGTTGTCCAGTATGTACTGCAGGTAGGATTTGTAGACACCAGTAAGAGAATTTTCCATTTAAAATGCTGTTAAGTCATAGCGAAAATTTCTATTGATTGTCATTCATCCAGTAAAGAATTGACTAACAGGAGCTATTCTAAGCTTGGGAACGATGATCCATTGCAGGTGGGGGTTTGAATAATTGCAAAACTCTGGGAAACTTCTGGGAAAAAAGATTAAAAGGTTAAAAATTGAAAGGTTAAATGCCTATTCAAGGAGCAGGTAATCTACCTAAAAATCTCAGTAATTCAAGATCAGAGAAAGTACCAGATGGAAATCAGTAAAATCTCACTGGCAAAAGTTCATCATTTAAGTCAGTTGGGGAAAGTGTTGCTGAAAACATGGTTTTAATAGATTGCCTTAAGCATAGTAGATGTTCAGGGGAAAAAAGGAAAGGTCAATTCAATGGTTCATGAAGCAATTATTTCCCCATAAAATATTTTTGAAAATAATATACATAGTACAACCAAAGGCAGGGACCACAAGGAAAATCTAAATACTTTGCAAAATGGTATCTAAACTACCAGGTTGCCAGGGCAACTACAAGGTTGCCCTCAGAGGAAAGGCTGTCATGATGAGCATTTGTTTCCCAGTGCCAAATGTCTTATCTTGGATTGTACTGTCTTCATGACGTAGCTTGACATGAAAAAAAATTCAAATATATCACACTGCATTTCAAAATGAGATAAAATGGCCTTAAAACAAATGATTCAGCAAAAAGTAGTAAAAAAGAGCAGTTCCTTGCTGAGGGTTCCAAGCCATCTCACGTATTGCAGGTGGAACCAAGACACCTATGCCAATTCTCTAGACTCCTGCTGAGTGAGAGGCAGCTAAGAATTAGGTGTGCAGCACCCCCAGCTTTCCTTACATTTAGCACAATACACCTATTTTTCTGAAAGCAACAATTAAAATCTATGATGCTTTCAAAAAAGATACAATTTTAAAGCTAAAGGCCTTAAATACAAGAATCTCTCCTGAAATGCAAATTCTGTTAAAGCTTTTGGAAACTGAAAAGAAATACTTTGTAAGACTCATCTTCATTGGTTCCTTTTTGTGTCATTCATGGTCAAGCTGATTCCCAGTGAGGACCCTAGGACAGCTCAGATGGAAGCTATCTAAATGGCTGCTGTCAGAATTAAACAATTAAACCATTGCACTCAGAAGGCAGGTTCTAAGTACTCCAGTCCAAGAAAAATGGGAATTAACTCCAGGAAATTCAGAAGCATGATGTGTTTGAGAGAAAATCTTTAGAAGAAAGCTTAAGGAGTTCATAAAAACTGCACTAAAATTCTTTATAGTCCCTCACTGAATTTATTGGCTTTGGAATATGTCCAAGAAGAATCATTTAGGTGTATTTCTTTCCTATCAAATTAAGAAGGACACAACAGCTATTTATAGTTATGTAGAAGGCATAAATGCCCAAGGATAAAGAAATATTTGTTTGATAGAAATATAACTAGCATGTTTACTCTGGTCATTAAATATGAATTACTGTGTAGCCTACAAAACTGTTAATTTAGGTTGTCACCTTGAAAGGATACTGGAAGAGTTCAAACCACAGCAGAAACTGGACTATTCCTGTTGAACTAAGCAGCTGACATATTATTGTGCTGAGTCAATTTCCGTAACACCAGGAAGAAGATGCATTTCCATACAAACATGAAATAAATTCAAGATTAAATAAATAATAGGATGAATATTGAAAATATAATGTCTAAATATACTCTGAAAATTCCAGTTGGCCTGGGAGCATATACACTAGAAAGTTTACATACAAACTAAATGAGTTCTCAAAGCCTGAACATTAAGAGAAAAAGATAGAATATGCACTATAATTACATTCTTGGGCTAGCTAACAGCCTGTCTCTGTCCTAAAGTCAGTAGTTCTCTGGCTCTTCAGAGGTCTTCTGGTCTGATATAACTATGATGTTCATGCTTCTTAGTGAATTTTACATTCCCAAAACTCCTGTGAGGCTTCCATGCATAAAGCAATGAGGTATACAGGTTAAATGATTTATTGATAAACAAATTGTTTATCAACCCAAAAATAGGAAAAAATCTTCTTAGAAGTACCACTCCAGTGTTTTAAGCATCAGTCCTACAGTCCTCAAATTTTCTAAATATCCCCCATTCCTTCGAGTGTTTTGTGGCATGCAGTTTTGCAGATGACTTTAACATGATGGCATAATTGTCAGCATGAGGAAACTCCTTTGCTCAGCCATGTTTTCCAAGCTGATCTTCTTGAAAGCCCTGGAAAGTACTGCTGGTTTCAGCAGCTATACCCACCTGAAGCCAAAGAGCAGTAAGATTCTGCCTTCAATTATTAATAAAAAGGAAACTAAATACTGGAGGCTTTACCTTTAGGAAAATTATCTCTGCATTATTCAAATTAAAAAAAAAAATCTTGAGCACAGAAACACAAGGGGTTGAAAATCACAGCTTAACATATATTCTTGGTTTACCTCCTAGTTCTGGAACTGTTGGGAGAATGTAGTTGGTTATAAAAATGTCACTGCTAGCAAAACAACCTGTATGATATAATGAGAGATTAATTACTTAGCATGGAAAAAAAACATGTGAGATAGGTGAACTCTAAAAGGAAGACTGAAGAAATTATCCTAGAAATTTGAATAAAGGAAAAGAATGTTACAAAAAGTAAATTCTGTGGGGTCCAAGTGAGATGCAAGGACCAAAGGAGGTGCACAAGACAATCCACTGGGGTGCAGGAAGAACATATTCATTGTACCATTATTAGATAAGATAAAAATATTTTTTAAATTGTGTTTGTTTAATCTTTATCTCATTCACTCTCTAATTTTGTTTTTTTTAATAGGTTTTATAGTGTACAGAATGTATTATTACAGTAGCACTCATACATAAGTTATACATTAATAAATACACATAGATTGGATGTGCTCACTTAAAATTTTTACTGACAGAGGTGTGCAATCAAAAAAGTTTGGAGACCACCAGCCTGGAACATTTAATGCTGGAAGCCCATTCCAACTAGGAAACGATAAACAATAGGATGTAGTCCAAAAATCTGATCAAGGATGGCTGAACAAGAATACTTAATAACATAAGGTTTAACAGACTGTGATCCAAAAGACACAACAAAAAACCAAAGCACCACAACACGAAACAAAATGCAACAACCCCTCAAGACATACTCAGCACAAGGAATTCTACAATTGCTATGTCAGGCATAAAAGCAGCTTTTTAAATATAAAAGGGACTTTAACAAAGTAAAGAGTGTAATGGAGAAGGTAGAAAATATAATGAAAGAAAGTAAAATCTATTTAAAAAATCTCAAATTAAAAAAAAACAATTAAAAATCTTACAAAAAAAAAAAAGATGAAAATTACAATGAACTAAAGAAAAAGCCAGCAAAACAGGAAAAATAGAGGAATGACTTGAGGAGACTAAAGATGGATAACACATTAAGAGTGAAAGGGAAGGGAAAAGAATGACCGACATTCACATCTGAATTGATTGGTGGGCTCCAAAACTCATTGCAATCCAAAAGTTTTTGAACAATTACCTGCTAATTTTTTATTTGAGGAGAGGGAAGACCAAATTAAAGAGGTGCTCACAGAGATCACTCAGCATCCTGATTCCCAGTCTACGTCTCCCAAATGCTCCTGGGGCCCTGGGCCACAGACACAGCCTCGACACGTTGGTGCCCATGGGTGTGTAACTGGGAGTGTGACAGAAGTGACACAAAGAGCCAGCCAGCTGCTGCTCCAGTGCTCCCAAGCAGCACCTGCCAGGCTTGAGTAGCTAAAAGATGTTTGTGCATTGGAGGTTCCATTTTACCAGCCAGTGCAATCGCTGTTGGAAGTCACACAGCAACGTTTGTGATTGAGAAGGAGATCTAATTACAAGATTGATTTTTAGAAAGTGGACTTCTATGCAGAGCAAAAATTAACACATACAGGTATTTCAAAATATCTGATTTTTCAGAAGTTTTTCTCAATTCTGTTTGATCATTATGGAGCTATAAAAAAGGGAGAAAAGAGAAAATATCTGAGTCATCCTGTCTGTGCTAAATAAGTCAAACAAAAAATATGCTTTCATTCCAGCACTTAAAAACCAACCTACAGGGAGTCCCTCACATGAACCACATACAAAGTTTAGGTTTTGAGTTTGGATGTACTTATTTCTCTTATTTTTAATATCAAAAACACATACTGCGCCCAATCTAAATCTCATATTTCCACCTGATGTGTTAACATGAATGTTAGATGAATGTTTAATGTCTAAGTTTTGTCTGTCTGCTCTGCCCTAGCAGAATTCACAGCTCCCATGTTAATACACAGGGGAAGTTAAATGTTTCAGAGAACAGAATCAGCAAAAAAAAAAACCCCAGTGAATCAGCATTGTGTATTCTCTGGTCCTATCCTCTAAAATATTAAATTTCTCCTGTGTATCATCACCCAATTCAGCATAAGATGATGCTTGAAGGTTGAGGCTAAATGAGGACAAGGGTATTTCTGAAATACCATTCATCTTCAAAGCTTAGATGCTCTTTTTTGCCAGTTTTCAGTATTCACAGCCTGAAACCACTTTCTAAAGGCTAAAAATGCATCAGTTATGGCCAACTTTATTTTCCAAAGGTTTTTTAATTGCAGAAGCTTATTCATAAATAGCTTATTCTCAAATAGTGTATGTAATCCTTCTGTTTTCCTACTGAGGTAGAAATATATGTCACTGCCTCTCAGAGCCAAGTTCAAGGCAGTTCTAGCTCTTACAAGAGTAATTATGGATAGCTGTGCACAGGATTGAATCTCTCACTATACCCTGATGATTAAGTGCATCATCAAAAAGAGGTAATATTTGAGATATCAAGAGAGATATTTGGGGGTTGTTTCTCTATCCTTCCCTTTCAGTAGCTAAAAAGTAACTGCATTACATAAATACTGAAAAGAGCCTTGGAGATGGTTCTCTAAGCTGTCGGCAGGAGAAGATGGACTCTGGTTTCCTCAGACATTTTCCTGCACTCTTCTTCACCGCAGAGTTTTCCAAAGGTCCTGCAGAACAAGAGGGTACATTAATCTCCACATATGAAAAGCTCTGGAATAGGTTCATATAAAATTAAAGTCTGAAGCATCACACCCAAAGCACATCCCTGTAGTGATACCAAAACCCCTGCTGAAGAGAATATTTGCAGTCATTTAACTTTACATAACCACTAAGAGAAACATTCCTTACTTTAGATTCTTGACTTTGTAGGCATCGTATACTTTCACTGAATTGTCTTTGCACAAAGTCTTCAGGGAGACTTAAGGAAGCTGAAATTCAGAAGTGACATCATATAGCACCATAATGCTTTTTCCTCAGTGAGGTTTGGGTCTTTACTTTCACCAGTATTACTGTCACAGTAATATGTGTGTTTCCACAACCATGTTAGAGATAAGTACCATTCCTGGGTGCATTGTTTTCCTATAAATCTTTCAACAACATCTCATCAGCCCTATAACCTCATTCTTTCTGCTGCATTCAAGTCTACCTCCATCTTGGCTGCCCTATCCTCCTGTTTTCAATTGTTTCTAATTATTTAGGTTTTGACACTGAGTTCAAAACCTGATAAATGCATATATATCTACCTTTCCCAAGTAAGCTACCTTCTGAAAGCACACGGTATCATTACTCAGTTTCACTACAATAGCTTCCATTGTATATTTTAGGAGACAAAACCTCTGGATTGTTAAGGTTTCTGTGACATGCTCAAGAGAAAGGTTGCTCATACCTGAAAAACAAGGATTAACAGAGTAAACTCTGAAATGCACCAGCCTGCAGCTGAGAGCTGCTGTGGTGCAGAGCTGCCTGCCCTGCCTGGCGCAGGAGCTGCCCATTGCATGCACCGTGGGCACGCTGCCTCCCCAGCAGCGCTGCGCCCTTCAGCGACACTTTGCTTCCTTCATCAGCTCCTGCTGAGCCAAGGGACGAGAAAGGAATCCAGGGAGGGCACACAGGGCTGCACCTATGGGCCAGCCAAGAAACACCAGCAAAATAAGGCATGAGGCAAAATAATCTCCGTGATATGCGGATGGCAGTGGTTTCTGCCATCTGAAACCACTGACATGGAAAAGAAGGGTTGATTTGGACTGTGAGTGCCTATAGAGATATATAGATAGACCTCTTTTGTCTGATTTTTTTTTTTTTTTGAGCAAGAGAGTGACAGATATTTTCAGCCAAGGAAGACCTGTTTCCTCTATTTAACAAAAGCCTAATTTAAAAAATACCAAGTCACACATGCCTTTTGGGCTTTCCTCCTGAGGAAGAAAGGAAAATACCAGAGTCACTTTAATGAGTAGCATTCTAGAGCAGAAGGACTTAGATGCAAACTTTTAACACAGCTCTACAGAGATAATTTTCAATGTCCCTTCAGTGCATGACAAAATATTGCTATAGATGAAGAATAAAATTAATGTATGGAAGACAATACATTTGGAATATAATGCATTATTAAAATACCAAGAATAAGACTATGGCTAGTCCGTAAAGCTCAGTACATTGCAGGCTGACAGCATTGCTTATTTTCTGGCTTAACAAGGAATAGGTTGCACACAATCAACCAGTAGCAGGTTAATTAAGTTTGCATGTCTGCTGGTTCTTTTCATTATCACCTACTCCCTGTGATGAGCTTTGAGACTATGTGCTTTATTTAACAGATCCATCAAGCCTATTATCCACTAAGAATATTAACAGCTATCTCCCCAATGACTGAGATGTGTTGTGGGCTGTCAGAGTATTTTATTTCTGCCTTGCTCATTCTTTCAGCAGACAGGAAAATTGCAGATATATTTATGATAACACCACACAATTGAAAACACAACCTGCCATTTTCTGATGTTCTTGTGAGAGGTCCAAAAACTAAATAAACCTAAAAAAAGGATGCAATGGAAAAATAAAGCATCATATCTAAAATACTGAGACATTTCTCAATATTTCCTTTTTAATAATTCATAATTGAGATTTCATGGTAAAAATACAAGCTTCTTTTAAAATTAGAATCCAAGAACTCTGTACACTCTTGGTTATCAGATGACTGCTGTTAACTAGTTATATGTACAAGGTGATAAAGGGGTTAAACATCAAGGAGAGAGAAAGAGAAGCAAAAGTTGGGGTAGTAAAAAGTAGTATTTCTCAGTCTAATGAGAGATAGATAGCTGGATATGGTACAGTATTATTGAGTTAAACAGATTGCTGCAATTCAGATGTTAATGGAATACATGAACAACACACAGGGGGCACCTCTTTAAAATCATGACAAAGTAAACAGTGACATGAAAAATAAGAGTATCTCTGGATGTGGGGGCAACATACACAGTTCCATTTCTTCAGACAAGTTCTGCAGTTCTGCTTATAAAGCATTTAAAATATGATCAATATGATCAGAAAGAATGCTTTCTTGAACAGTATAGCTTTACCTAGAGTGTGTTGCTCGTGGGCAAATTTCATAGCAATCACACTGATCATACTAACACAATCACAAAATCTAACATGCTAATCTAACTAACATACTAATGCAGTTTTCATCATTCCTGTTAATGAAAATGGACCAAGGAAGTGCTCAAAGATCAGAAGGTGTGGATTAACTAGCTGAATTTTTAGTGCCTTATGATGTCATACTGTAAAGTACACAAATTTATCAATTATGAGTAAAACCAGAAAAATATATGGGAAACAGCCTTCCTTACCTTGACAGCACAGATTAATGGCTTTCTAAATGATCACATTTTCTCCAGTGGGTATTCACCAAAGCAGGAGACCAATGAGAATACAGTGTTTGTCACCCTGCTGTCTCCTCTTGTGTCACTCGAACACCACCAACCCCACTGTAGCCAAAACACAGCCATGCCACAGGCACAGGTGTGGTCCCAGCGAGTGGCCCATGCCTCAGGAGGGCTGCAGGGGACAGAGGGACTTCTGTGGCCAGCAAATGTCTCTCAGGAGCTGAGGGGTCCTGAGCCTGACATTCCCCAACACTCACACCTGTAAACCAGCAACCGTGGCAGGAAATATCTTTGTGCTGGCTCATGGAATCCCAGCTGGTGGCTGGGCTATCTGGAGCTGCTGGGCAAGGACAGAAGGGTGCAGATGTCACCAGCATCAGCCAGAGACTGCACATCCCAAGAGGCATCGATGGCTGCCCTGGTAAGACCCCTGTATGTCACTTGTTCTGAAGAGCTGAAGATGCAGCTTCCAGCCTCAGCTATGGTTTGGCAGAGGCATTTCAGTGAATACAGTAAGTTTCTTCTGATCTCAGCTACAAAAACACGAGGCAAGGAAACTAAAAACAGACACTAATGCATGTGCATGCTGTGTTTCGATTAGTGAAAACTTCTGGAGGAGAGACATGGCACACCTGAAGATATAAAAAATTAGTCCCTCCATTCATTCCGTGACAGGAATAGAAAAATAAAGAGGACTAGAAAAATTTTGCAGTGATCTTACAGAAAAGTTCACTGTGATCACAGTGAAACAGCATATTCTTCATGTCACTCACATGGCATGAATCAGGTGAGGTTTAGATTGGACATTGGAAAAATGTTCTTCCCCCAGAGGGTGGTTGGGCACTGGAGCAGGCTGCCCAGGGAAGGGGTCACAGCACCAAACCTGACAGAGCTCAAGAAATGTTTGGAAGTTGCTCTCAGGCACAGGGTGAGCCTTGGGGATGGTGCAGTGCAGGGCCAGGAGCTGGACTCAGTGACCCTTTCAACCCAAATATTCTGTGATTCTGTGATTTTGGTACAGGCATACCAAAGAAACAGGAAACAAACAGGAAGCAAACAGACAGGGAGGAAAACATGTCCCAAAAACCCTATGTGAAAGTTTCTGTTTTTATTCATCATACAAGCACTTCCTCAAATCCTCCATTTAACTTGTCTTTGCCATCATTTTGCTAGATGACAAGAACATTCTATGGCTTCCAGGGAATGTTCAATCTGTATTTTTGTTAGCACATTTGGTAATTTTTTAAAAGGCATTTAACAAATGCTTTTGTATAGACAGCTTTTTTATAATTCAACAATGTTTATGCTTCAGAAAATTCTGTTAAAATTCACTTAGACTATATTAAATCACATCAGAGTGAAATGCTGTAAGATATTCTAAGTAACTCTCTTCTTGTGGAGATATCTCAAAGAAAGTCTCTGCCACAAAATGAGTTGAGCATTTAGTTTAACAAAACATCTTATAGTCAATGTAAATATATGTTGATTTGAATTATGTCAACTTTTTTTTTCACAGTGTATATGAAGAAGTCAGGTTTCTTCCATAAATTTATTCCATCACTGAAGTTGCAAAACAAATATTTTTGTTGAAAATCTAAGTATATGGATTTCATGATATTCACAGCTAAAATGCTGCTGGCAAGCCTGACAGCTTGTCAGCTGAAATTTTAAACACACAGTCAACTTAAGCAAAAAAAAACAAATTAAAATAAAGAAAATGCACTGGACACAGCAAAATAATGGCACTGTACCTTCAGTCTCATATTTGCTGAATAGGCCCTTAACACTAATTTGGAGATGGTCTGAATTTTTTCTTCCAATCAAAAACAAACAAACCCTTCACACTGAACATGTACACACAGAAAGAAACCATTGCAAATTAGTGTCTAATTTCTGATTGCTTTTCCTAAACAATTAAATAGCTAATTAAATCTGTCTTCAAAGTTCTCAGTTATGAATATATTTATGATGTCTCAAATCTGGCATCAGGCTAGAACACGAGAAGAATGTATAGTCTTTTTTGTTCTATTGGGTGAGGGGGTTCCCTATTTTAAACAGATTTTACAAGGGCATCTGAAATGGTGATAGTAAAAAAAATTAATGAAAACATTATGAACACATTCAAGTCTTTTCTCAGAATTACCCAAATGATTGTTATAAATAATTGTTCCTTGTCTTCAAGATTGCTGATTTGAAAAGATTCTGATACCCATAACAACATAGAGGTAGACCTGAAAGGAAAAACCCCTATCCAAACCGAAACTTTTGTGAATACAACAGCACGTAAACATCAAAATCAAAATCCATAACCTGAAAATCTGCATATATCTCTTACCTAATGCAACAGGGTTGTGTGGCTTAGGAGAGACTTTGATGTGCATGGCTGACATTGAGTCAGGCAGTGGCAGTTTGACACTTTAGTGTTACAGTTGCACTTATAAACCCTCTACAGATTTCTGCTTATGAACAAATTCTTTCTTTTTTCACACTAATCTCTCAGAGACTCACCTTGCAAGGTTCAGCTTATGTCTTTCCCTTCAACTGTGAGTTGAATGTGGCCCTACCTAGAGTGCAAAAGTCTGTAAAACCCATTCAGCAAAGTTTCCAAGCTGAGAAGTTCCTATCAAGAGCAAACTGAGGCAGAAGGCAGAGGGTAGGGGAAGATTCCCATTAAGGCTTTTCTGGTTGGTTTGAGGATGAGAGCTGGCTCTGCAGGTATTAGTGTGAAAACAGTAGCAAACACAGTTGCCTTTGCTTCTCAAAGGAGAAAAGTAGCCTAAGGTGCAGACAGGTGCCAGCTGGGAAAATATTTTATCAAAGCAGATGTATTTATAGCTCATTTACAAGATGTTGCCAGAAGAAACAAGGAGCTGTTGTTACATTCATAAATTAAAGCTAAACCACTGAGGTACACATTTAGCTCACTGCTACACATTACTGGGCATCTCCTCTTGCTGTGCTTATGGCATATCATGCACCTCTGATCTAATGGTCTCACCAGCTTGTACCTATTGCCTTTCAGGTCCCAGTTACTCACACCCGTGCAACCCCTTATGAAAAGGTTTGGGTAGCAATTTTTAGGACAAATTTATACATGGGTAAATTTGGCATCTTTCTCTAAGGTCTAGGAGAATCAAGATAAGTAGTTTTGATCAGAAGCCTCATTAGCTTGGGTGAAACATGCTTTCCTCTAGTACTCTCCTTTGCTGGCAGAATTCCAAAATGTAAGAGAGGGATTGCCTTCTCTTGCCTTCTTCACATGCTAGAGAAGCATTAGCAATAACAATAACCTGCATCGGTCCTTTATTCCACTGTACTCATTTTGGAACACTGTAAGGCATAATTTCTAAATGTAATAAAATAAATGCAAATAGAATAACTTTAAACTTGCAGGAAAAAACCCTTTTATGTTGTTTAAATTGAAAGGCTTTTTGCATATTTACATAAGAAGAAAGCATATTCACTCAGTTCCTTAGAATAAAATAGTATCAAAAAGCTGGTTTAAAATAATAATTTACAAAATAGGCTTTAAGTTATATTTAGATAAACTCTCAGGCTTTATATGGGCAAAACTGAACACATTTGTGATAACAGTAAGAAATTCTCTTTAGAATCAGCTTGATATAAATTTACCACTACAGAAGGTATGCATGTGTACTTGCACAGATATTTGTGTTTCAACGGATAAAAATTGAAAGCATTAAACCTGCTGTGTTTGCTCAGTACTTGTTTCCAGTGCACAGTGACTGTTTCAGCTCGGAGTTACAGCAGGTACGGAGCGCTGGGATGAGCCAGGAGCAGCAGCTGTGCTCGGTGTCTGCTCTCATTGCGCAGCTCAGACTGACAGAGCGCCAGCGCGGGAGCGCTGCGGGAGCAGGGAGCAATCCGGGACAGCTGTCCCACCACTGGGGTATCTGTGCATGCAGGAGCAAGATCAGCTCACAGCACACTGGAGATCAAATGAGATAAAGGACTGAGCCTGTGAAAATTTCTTAGCATTTCTTAGCTCTGAGTAAAACTAGCAGGTGCCTCAAACATGGACAGAGTGGACAAGGAAATAAACAGTATGATACTACATCTCTTACCAGGACAGGAAGGCAGGGCTTTTAGGACAATTCCAATAGCTTGAACTTTATGAAGGTCATAGTGAATCACCCACTTCTGCAAAGAGATAGGCCATTTTCCAAAACTGGGGAACAAGTGGTAGTGCAGGAATGGTTAAATATTCAAACCTATTTGACCAGAGCTGGTCATATTTTGATGTTTTCATTTGGTGTGAAACTTCAAATTTCAAATTCCTTTCACTGCTAATTGGATCAACAAACAAAACAAAACAACAGAAATTTTGAACAGTCAATTGTGTTGGGGTGGTTTTTTTTGGTGTGGGTGGGTTTTTTTGTTTGATTGGTTGATTTTTTTTTTTTTTTTGTTTGCCTATGGTGTTTTTCAATATTGTACCTTTTACTTTCTATTTCATCCCTTGACTTCCTAAAAATGTATAATTCATGGAAGGGAAAAGAAATGTACTTTTCCCTTCCATTAATTATACAAGGAAGGTGCTTGAACAGTTTCTATTTGTTGTTTGTTTTTAAACAAATGCCCAACAAATTGCAACATAATTGCAATATTTTGGGGAAAAGCATCACTTTGGGAAAACTGTCTTCAAGTCTAGAACCCCATTATTTTTGAAAACAATATCCCACAGGAGTTTCCAAAGAATGTAATTTATTTTCTGGTTGAAAACCCATAGCTCATCACTTAAAGTTTATGTAATACACATGTTGCAATATTTCAGATACAAAGTTATACTACAGACTTGAATTGGAAGCCATGGGTTCTGGCCTTGCTCTTCACAAGATTTCTCACGACTACACATCAACAGAGATAAGAGAATCCAGATCAATACACAGTAGGCTATCAGTAAAAAAACAGTCTGCAAAATAAGGACTCAAAATTTTCTCGAAGGTGAATATGTAGCATTCTCCTCTAGAATCTGTATGAAACCACAGAACTCCTAATAGAAATTTAGTAAATATTTTAATCAAAGAATAGTAATTTTCAGAATATCTTTCTCATATGCAAAACCACTATCTCTTCTTATCTTAAATTTAGTGATTCTTAGGTTTAATTCAGAGCTATACAGATGCAATATTTGGATTTGCATGAGTTCTCTTCAAATTTAGATCATACATTACATTACATAATTACAATAGAGCAGTTTTTTTATTTAACCCTGATCACATTTCCAGGGGTTGTCAGTGACAGACAGCAAGAAAACCTTTCCACAGTTGGACTTTTTTTCATCCCAGTTAGTGCTGCTCCAGTGCTCTTGAATGTGTCCTCAGCAGAGGAAGATTATCGGCGAGTCGATTTCTCCCCTCTCTGACTCAGCCTGCAAAACACGGTCTCATTTTAGAAAACAGGTATTGCCCAATAGGACATGGCTGCTGCTGCCAAAATTCAATCTGAAAAAATAGGGCAAGCTTAAACTGCTGTGGCCTATGGTCAGAAACAGAATCTTTGTGCCTCTGTACTGAGCTTCTCCCTGCCCACTCCTGCTGCCCCTGAACTACTTCCTTTCTTCCTTTACAGCAGCTAAGACACGTTCTGTCCCTAAGGACTGTCCCATCTAAAAATAAGTGCTCTTGACACACAAGAGATGTCAGACTAGCACAGCAGGATGCTGAAGCGTCTCTAGATGTGTAGCAGGGCTTCTCTTACAGTGGGTTGCAGCAATTTAGGAATTCACACTTGATAAATGCAATATGGGCGGCTTCTTTTTATCTCTTGCAAATGGTGCCAGGGCTGATGTATTCCTGATCCTTATTTGGCAATCCAGCTTGCTTCTTCTATGCTGTTCTTTGGAATCACAAAATTCTAATGTTTGATGAAGCAAACATGCACTGTTATTGTATATAGCTTTCTCACTGACATCTATAGGTGAACTGTCATTGTCAGCTGCTGGCTCAACCTTTGGTTTAGGTCTACATTTTGTCAGAACATACTTGTACAGAAACATACTCTGCTCTGACAGTATTTCTAAAGCACAAAGATAATGCCTGAACTCTGGGAAGTTTCTTACCTATAGCTGAAACAACTCCTCTTCACCTTCTTTTTCAATCTCATTTTCCAGATACAGCGATACAGCAACAGGCTACTCTGTATTACACATAATTAATGCTATTACTTGATTCAATTATCCTTGCCCTTGCTCCTTTTTCAAGGTGAGTGAAAATCATAATGGCAGCTAAATAAAACACATTATCTTTCTTAATAGCAACATATTACATTGTGCCTTATATTGTTTAGATTAAGCTAAAGCCCTGCCAGAGCAAGGCCTGGAGAGATGATCTGTCCTTCTTACTTACCGTAAGTGTGGGGGGGAAAAAAATCACTTTCTCATTACTGTAGTAGTGTTTAGTCAGAAATACTACTATTTAGAAACTGAGAGGGAGTAACTATAATTGTTGTTTCTCTCTCTGCTTTTCTCTTCAATGTAGCCATTTTGTAGATGCTCATGTTTGCAAGGTTTGGAAGTTTGTGTACTGTACTTTTTCAGATACCTCCCAAAAACTTAGGAAAATACATAATTTACAGAGGATACTTAGCTGAAAGTCTTTCAAGAATGTTCTGCAATTTGCAATGGAAACAGCATTCTTTGAAAACATTATAGCATATGAACATTACACTGTTACTGGGCTTTTCCAACAGGTACCTAAGCAACCAATACTTTGAGGAAAAGGATTGCAAAAGAACTACACTTGAGAAACTGCATAGCAAAGGAAACACTAAGGACCATAAAAACAGCTTCCAAAACTGCCACAAAAACATTCATTTTCAATTGATTTTCTCTCCTGAGAGCATTACCATATTTGGCAAAGGAAACTATGGTGTCATCTATCTTAACAGCACTCACAGCTTCTTGACTGCTGTGGGTTGTGATTCATTTGATGACCAGGACATTCCTTTTTGTTTGCTTGCTACAAGATTTCAAGCCTTACCTACTTCCCATTTCAATAGAATTTTATGTCACCATGTTTATCCAGCATGTGATTGTCACCACCTCTAGGCCTTCTTTCAAAAGAATTCAGTGATTTCAGAAAGCTGGTCTCCCTTGTCCTGTCAGCAAAGCCATTCTGTTAAAAAACAAAAAAAACTTAATTTCTACTCCTTGTGAGAATACTTTTCTTCAGGATTCAAAGCCTTTTACATGCCAGGAAATGGCAAGATCCATTCCAAGAGGGAAGGGAAACTGCCAGTGCTTGTCTCCCCTCCAAAAGAAGTTGGGTTCTACCTTACTGAACACAAAGAGCAGTACTTGGTATACACTACTAAAGTAAATACAATGTAGGGTAGCAAAAAGTGGCCCTGTCTTTAGAAGTTTATAATATATTAGTATATTTAATATTACAGATTATATGTATTGTATGTCTTACATTTACTTGTCCCTTTTTTTCCCCTTGGCAAAACTGCTCCTGAATGTTGTAGTCCTGACCTACCCACCACCTTTGCCAAGCCCTCTCAAAGTCCATACTAAAAACTAAAGCAAAAGCAAACCATGCTCTGAGTTACCAAGGCATTTTCTTTGATAATAGCAAAACCTGCATTATTTCAGTCACAGACAGAAAACAGTCTGCATTTATATAGCATTATTTCACCTACATATGGATGACAGAGCCCAAAGTAAATTGCTCTTTACCTTCCTTTTTCTGGCTATTACAGAAATGAACAGGACATTGCCTTACAGTATCGTTTTTGCCTTAGCACTACATCAGCACCCAAGGGTTCAGCTGTTTCCAAACCAGTCTCTAAGCAAGTCTGGAAAGTAGTAACCAAGTTGTTTTACAGGTTCAGTGTAAGAGGAAATTGAGGCAATTCATGTAAGGGTTGGCTAAATAAATATGAAGAAAAATCCCTAATGGCGCTTTAGTTTCACTCAAATGTCCTTAATGGATTTCTTACTCTTTAGCTTTGGACAATAAAATCAAGCAATTTTCTATCTTTTCCTCCAGTTCATACTCTTAGGGAATCTTGCCCTCAGAAAGATGTTAATTTTCTTCACTAGGTTTTCATGCACTGCTATAATCTTTGCAATAACGTTTGACGAGACTTTTTTTAAACAATTAAAAATTATTTTGTTAAAGATTCTGTCTTTTTAAAGTAATTAAATTTGTGTGTATTTTTTTTTTAAATTTCAATACATTTAGTTAAGAACTGGATATTGTTGTTCACTTGAACAGAGATGCTAAATCCTAAACAAACATTGCCACTGGAAAGCAAACCACATAGATTAAAATTACAGTTTTAGACTCTTTCACTTCCCCCACCTAATCCTTCTTGAAAGAAAATGCGAATCAATCATAAAAAACTATTTTGGTGGAAAAGACAAAATTCGTCCTTTACCAAAAATTAAAAACAGAACTAAAAAGCTTTGGAAGTAAAAGGCCCCAAACCCAACCTCACACTCCAAATCAAAGCCTCAAGAATCACTTTCCAACCACCGCTAGAATGGCAACATGATTTTCCCAAATTCCTGAGGGTGCATTCTCCTAACATGTCTCTGAAAAAAAGGCAATTTTAACATGTGGAAGATGGCATTAAGGATAATGAATGACCTGCTCTGCCCAAGTTACCTCAACAAAACTTTCCACTTTTTTTTTATAGGTGGTGCTTGGTGCATCAGAAAGCTGCACATTGAAGCTGTTCAAGCTTTTACAATTGTTTGCAGTTCCACTGGCTCTTCCTGCACTTTAGCCAGAAACAACCTCTGCTGCCACTCCTCTCCTGCCTTCAGGGCCCCACTGAGGTCTGTCTGCGACAGCTCCACCCTTGGCTGCTGCTCTGCAAGGACCGAGCCAGAGTGGCCAGGCACACCTGGGGCGGGCACACAGAGCACAGCGTGGCACACCCGGCTGGGGACGCTGTCCCCGGCCAACCGCACAACTCAAAAAGGTCTCTGCAGCCCCCTTCAGCTTCAGGTGTTCATTAAGAGTCATTCTGCCCTAATTTTTTATGGAACCTCTGCCAGTTAAATTATTCATTTTAGAAAAAAAATCCCAAACAACTGGAGAGTCCTTTTCAAATTCCTAAAATACTAAACCAAGTAAATTATTGTCAAACTCGGTATTTATAGAAAATTAGCTGGAAAACAAAGATGACAACCCTCATCTGAGCTAGTTGCTTTTGGCCTGAAGGCTGAGTATTATTAAATTCTGCATGAACATGATTGTTACTGCATGAAACTTAATACCCATATGTTCAACACAATTAGTTCTTCCAAGGCAGGCAATTCAGTAATAAACAGTACCATCCTTTAAATCAAAACACAAAACAAGGATGGAACACAAATTCTGCATTATTATTAGTTTCTTGTTTGAGAAAATTTCATTTCAGCAAAGGGAGAACATTACAGAACAGTGTGTACTGAAGGTAAGTACTAAGGTCTGCTACTCCTGAGCTTGCCTCTGAGAGAAGGGAGAGAATGATTTCAGGAGGAGGGGCAGATGAGATCCCAGCACACACAGACTGGTATGTAATAGATGAACTTCAAGGAGCTTGGCATACACTTAACTTCATACTGTTTTTTCCTGTACTATACTTTAAAAATATTAAGGAAATAAACTTAAACTTCAATGCTGTTAAAAAAGCTTGGAACTTAATTATTTTCTAATCATTCTAGCAAGTCCATCTGGCAGCTTCACAACTGCAACACTTGAAATCCAAGAGTTTTCCCTTTGCCAGCAAAAGGCGTTCTTATGGTAATTGCTGTGCTTGAAAACCTACTTGGAAATTCCTAAGTCTCATTAAATCACTGACTAATTTGACATGATGACAAGTATTCATAATGAATCAGGGGCAAATCATTTCTCTGATCACTTTATGAAATGTGCACACTCAGAAGTTACCCTAAAAAAACCCCACTCAACCGTTATGTCATTAATATAAATATTGTGTGTTTTACGTATCCTGCATTCAGGGAACTACTTTCTCTTTTCTTCCTCGTGTGGCTTTAGCCTGGGCAATTACTGTGTCTCCTTCAAGCAAGAGAAATTTATTTCAAAACACTGATTCAGAACCCAGTGCTGTTGAAAAGCTGCATCCTTCCTTCTTCTGTACAGAATAAAAACAACAACAGAAGAATGATACGAATGATAAGAAATTGCTACACTATGTGGATCCTGAGAATCCAATAAGGTAAAAATTCAATAAAGCTTTTGATCACTTCCAAGTCCCATGACAATTCACATTTCTCAGACATACAATCAGATATCTTAATGACCTTGAGCCTATGCCTAAAATACCATCTCAGTGTATACAAGCACAGCCCTGCATGAGGAACTCTCCATGGAAAAATACTAAGGAAACCATAAAGCATGTCTGACCAATACTGAATATACTTAGTGAGGTTTACTGGGTGACTGAATTAAGAGTCAAATATTCAAAATTGGTATAAAAAGCATCTTTACTGAGCAACTTATAAAAAGGAAAATGCATATAATTTGAGGCCATTAAACAAATTACATTACCAATAGTGACAAGAACTCAGTAGAATGTTTGCCAAATATGTTGCTTGTCCACAAAGTATTCAGTGAAAAATATACCAACCAGGTATTACAAAGGCAACCATTTAATGAAAGTCAATGTAAAAATAGCAGTTATTTTTCCAACTGCTCTTTTCCCTGCCAATTTCCCAAAATGCATTAAGGACAAGGATTCCATCAATCACTTTTCAATCTCATTCTCAGGTTCACTGTCTCCACTATCACTGTCTCTTCCAGGGTGTTCTGGCATTTTTCGATGTTCATCAATTTCATCCACATTCAATTCTCCTTCCTTCATCATTTCTCCCACTACTTCACTTTCTTCTGCTGCATCTTCCTGCAGGCCCTGAACTTCACCTTCTGCTTCAGTCTCCCCAGTTTGTGTCGGTTCTGGTTCTTCAATCATGGCAGGTGGGGGCAGTAAATGCTGGATGATTGAAAAAGGAAGGATTTAAAGTTTTTGCACTTTAGCTTGAACTGCTCATCTCATATTTGGAATTTTGCATTAACAACAAACACTTAAAATTTACAAGTCGTAATGATTTGTAAGCAATTCACGCCTATATATAAAAAAATTAGAATAATGGTCACAATACAGTCATCTTAGATATTTTGTTTTTTTTGAAAGGAGGGTGTAAAAAATCTCAGGACTTCCAATTTAAGGACAGAAAACACATTTCATTATCTTAAACAGTCAGACAAGTAATAGGGTTATGGTAAATCCCTACTTGGAGCAATATGCATATTTCTACCCAAATCTCATCTGTCACCATTTCACACTCCAAGACATGTTTAACTTGGTTTTGATGCCTTCAACAGGTCTGTCTTTAACAACTCATATCCATAATTTCCCCTTGCGGCATCTTATAAAATACTACATGAATGTTACCTGCACTTACACAATTCAAGTTTCAATAGCAGTTAAACAATGCTTAAATATTTTCACACAATACTTCTGAAAAAGTAATTTCATATATTCACAGGGTTGTGCTTACCAAAGAAATAGTTTGTAAAACATTCTAGGCTGAATGGTAGCCAAGTAACACAACTGGACAAAAAATACCAGGAATACATTGAGCTGATGAGTATGGATGAATGCTATTCAACTGGAGGCTGAACAGAAGCACTCATACTTCTTGCAGCCTGACATTATTCAATGACATGATGGGTATTTCTTTAGAATACCATTTCAATGAAATGCAATCTTGAAAACTTGACCATTTGTTTTGCTCAAAAACCAACTTTGTATCACATGACAAATTAGGTGTTTAATTACAGTGAAGTTTTACTTTCAGTTAGATGACACTAATATTACAAATTTGCATAGGCAAATCTACAAATCAATTATGATTACCAGCAGAGATATAAAAAGCATTTTCTATAGACTTTGAAGTTATCAGACTGGTCTCTATATCCATCTGTACACAGGAAAGTGTAGTTCCAAACAAAGATCTTACAAAAATACATTCTTGATGTTTGAGACAAACTCAGACTTCTGTGACTTACTTAGATGCACCTTGTGCTTTCTGATGACTACTGTAAGGACTAGTGTAAAAGAAAAGGAAAATAATAATGTTGTACTGAATAGAACAAAAGAAATTTAGTGCCAGCTTTGCTTTTTTCAGTAGTTCACTTCTCAGCTTCTCCTGCAAGGAGAACGTGATTCATTGTCACAGTAGGAAAACAGCAGTTTTGTAACTAATTTTAGCTAGCAATGGATAAGATTAGGATGACAAAAAGAGTAACAGGTATTAGCATGAGAAATGTGTCCACATTTGATTAAAGTGTCAAGCAAATGCTTTTTGGTAAAATTTAGGTGCTATCATCTGATTTTCAGGACATGTATACACTTCCCTGGTTTGACAGTGCTATTAATTTATACCTAAATGTGGCCAATCTACTGCACAATCTAGTAAGTCTTCATCACGTAACATTTTGCATGGTTGAAAGATCACCAACTATATTACACAAACTGGCTTCAAAGCAAGTCTCGTCAGATGCTTATAGGACTGGGTTTCTAAAAAAACAGTGTGAGCTTACTTCACTACTACTAAAAAAAATTACAGTAAGAAGAAATTCTAATAGTGTCCTCTTTGTATATCCCCATTTTTTTATAGCACACAGGTGATTACAGCATTTCTTCAAAACACTGAGAAAGTATCCTCTCTGTTCAGCCTGGAAAAGGATTTTTCTGGGTAACAAAACACTTCAAATTTGGCTGAAGCTTTCTCTCAGAAATAAAAATAAAATCCAGAAGTCACTGGGTAAGAACTGCAGAGAAAAATAAATTTTTGGGAAGTCTGACATTCAGTTACTTTTGGGTTCTGATCTCCACTGATTACACTGTTCCATATTAGATGAAACATGGAAGTGAAAGAAAAAAAGGATGTGGCAGAGACATCCCTGCATTAAAGAACAGGACCTAGATTTCTTAGACTATCTGTTCAAGGACAATCATGTTCACATTCTCTTCTCAAAATCAGCTAACATAGAGTAAGCAATGTCCTTTTACATCAATTTTGTCCACTTTTGGAAATCTTTCAGAAGAGCAAAAACCAATAAGGGAACTTCAGAGAACCATGAAAGAATAAATTATAGGTAATACAACATATATAATATATGAAGAATAATATATAGGTAATATAAAGATGACAGACCCTAGACACTCTGTGAAAGCTGATGCAGTTAAGGGGGAGCATTTAAGACCATTCCCTTTTGGTTTAACCACTTCTAGGCTTTACAGCTCCAAGTATGCTGAGTAAAGGCAGCTTTCTGCTCAGCACACTATCTAAGCTACCTTAATTCTCCACTCACTTACATGAGACTACAAAGACTTTCTGGTGGATTCTGAATTCTGCTTCAGGGATTAAACAGTGACAAAACTAGGTACAGAAGTGTCTACAACGGCTTCCAACCCCATGCAATTCTCCTTAATGCTGAAGTATGGCTAAAAAAACTTGCTCCAGAACAAAGAACACTACAGTTGTAAACCAATCTGGATAATAGGGAGATTCAACAGGATCAAAAAGGTTTCAAGACATGATCTGGTGTTTCCCTTACAGAACATTATTACATCATGCAGTGGTGTTATAATCCAACTAGCTGAAATCCCACACTTACCTGAAAGGTAACACACAAGTCTCCCTCACATTAGTACTGGACAAGCCAGTTCTGTAGTATGAATGAACAGCATTTTTGGCCCAGAGAGAGCCATCAATGCACTTGCCATCAATTACTGATAGGTTTGGGGCCTTAAACTGTGGCTTACACTACTAGAAGATACATCTTTTGCTATTGCAACATTTTACAAGACCTCAATATTCTTTCAGTCATGAATACTTCTTGAATTTTAAATATAACAGAAAATCTCAACAGCTTCTCATGTCATTTACAAAAAAATGATTAATTTTAAATGCATTCCAAAACTTAGAAGTTCCTCACCTGTTGATGGTGGCGTGTACTCTGTATCATGTGCATATACATATTGTACACAAAGTTAGCCATTTGAGGCATGTTCTTAATAACATGTATTTGGTGAGCTGGTCTTTCTCCATTCTAAGGAAGGGGAAAAAAGTTGACATTCAGCAAACAAAGTAAAACAACCACCATTCAAAGGTTATTTAACTATACTAGAAGTCAAAAGTCCCAAGAAATTAAATAACGCTTTTCAAAGAAAAAAGAATTGGTGAATTCTTTGGAAAGTTCAGAAGCATAGGTCTTATATTTTGGGGAACTGAATCAATCATGACAATGCAGCCTGGAGAAGAAACTTCAAAAGGGGAGGCTGGGGTCTGATTCTTACTCCATGAAGTACATTTTGGACATGAGTAATTTAACATATTAAAGGTACAAATTGGTTATGATCAGATTAGGATTTAGCCTCTTGCCTGTTGCAGCCCAGTTCCTTGCTCACACTCACTGACCACGCTTGTTGCATTCTTGTTTCACAGTTGATCTGAAAGTTTAAACTGAAAGGGCTCCCTCCCAAACCAACAGCATTTAAGCCCAGGGAAAGAGCTGTAACTGAGTTTTGGGTGCATGCAGGCATCCCTTCTCAAAGCTTCAGAAAGCAGAGCAGACATGCTCCTTTGTGTCTTCATTGAGCATCCTGCTGTGTGCCCTGGGCTTAGACCCTCCATACAAACCTTTCCCCTAAAGATCTAGTGCACTATTACAAATTAGGTTTTTGTACTTATGAACCTATCTCAGCAGCAAAACTCTCATTATATTGAAACCAATTCAAAGAGAAAAAAAATTGTAATCCTGAATTACATGTAATTTTACCTCTTTAAATGAGAAATGAGTAGCTTTATGTAGCTTTGCTTGAGAAATAGTGCAATTTGGTTTCATAATATGACCAAAAACATATAAGAACTCAAAAAATATTTTGATCACAAAAAAAAGAATACTAAATCATTCACACAGGCAGAACTCAGGAAAAAGCAGGCCCAACAGCTACTGATAATTAAATTATACTGATAATTAACTTTTGTGGAAACATCTGGTATGTATCATGACAAAAGATCACCCCAAGGAGTTATTCATAGAATCATTACGGTTGGAAAAGACCTCTAGTATCAACAAAATTCAATCATCAAGTGGCACTGTTGAGTTCACCACTAAACCCTCAACTGCCACATCCACACCTTTTTAAAATACTGCCAGGGATGGTGATTCCATCATTTCCCTGGGCAGCCTGGTCCAATGCCAAGAATCAAATGCACCAGTCTGGCAGAGAAAACAGTTTCACCTCTTTCAGCCTACTCAAAAAAAGTGAGCAAACACAAACACCCATTATAGATACCAAAATCCAGTGCAGCTGTCCCTACCTGTCTTGCCGTTGGAAAACATTCAGTGGGAACGATATGGAGGTGAAGTGGTCGAGCTGTGAGCTGGCTGAAAGCTGGAGTTAGCTCAAAACAGTTCTGAAATAGTGATACCCTTGCAAAGATATAAAGTCCAAGTCTAGCTCTTGACATGGCAACGACTAATCGCCGGACATCCCTTGAGAAAATAAAATCAAACATTATTTTCCACCGATGACACATTTGCAATAAAAATAACTAGACATGAGTCTTAATTAAAAGAAATATAAAAACACCTGCCCAAATACTATCTTGTCTTTAGTTTTTTTTACTACACATTGTTCCAGTAACTAGCAAATCCTAGTACCATTATATAGAAACATAAATATATTGGTTCACTGTACCAATACCACTATGAAAAACCACCTTCTACTGTTTTCCTACACCTCAGAAGTTGAGAGTAGACATTGAGAAAAAATGCCAATAGCATTTCAGCATCTGAACAAGTAAAGATGAATTTGAGAACTCATCTATCTACCTAAGATTGTTTCTCCATCACATCCCAAAGCAAAAGTGCAAACATTTAAAACTACACACAATAATGCAACTTATGCAATGATCAAACACTTCTGATGCAAAATAAATAAAAACTTTGATTACAGGAAAGGACCTATGAGAAAATTTAAGCCTGCATTTGCTCAACAAGAACTACAGTTCTATCCTTCACCTAGGGTGAAACCAAGGTCAGCCTATCTGCAGCAATATAAACTAATTACAGGGTAAGAGCCATTACCAAAGGATAAAGTGCTCGAGAAGAGGGTACCAAGCAGTTATAAAAGGAAGTCTCTCTGAACTTCATTAGATACATAGCACTGAACTTAATTTCTACTACATACTCATACAATAGAATTTTTTGTACAGTGCACCATAAACCTTTCTGTATCTGATACAGAGTTCAAGTACTGCTATGGCACTACAGGAAGATGTTCTTACATACCTAAGGTGGCCTACAGCTTTGGTACGCACTAGGGAAAGCAGAATATAATCGTTCTGCTGGCCTTGAAACCTGTCCACAGTTGTTACCTAAAGAATTCAAAAAGAAAGAAAAAACTCTATAGGTTAATCTTTGCCATTTCAATTAAAACATGACACCACAAGTTTAACATTGACTTTGGTCTGAGATTGCAGTAAACATGAAAAGAGAATTCTTTAACTGATTTAGCTGGCTTCTAAAAAAAAAGCCGTATTTTTTTGGAATATATTGGGAGGAGCTTTTGTCTGACTGTACACTGTTTCTTTTACTTCTTTTTATTTAAATTTGGACAGAGAAGTAAGGTGCTAATTCCAAAAGATTACGGAAAGCCATTAGCTTTGTAAGACAGTTTTACAAAGATCCACTCTGGGTGGATCTTTCGAATGGTGTGATTTTGGGGAATGATGTTATTTTTTATCATTTGTGATTAAAAAAATAAATTATAAATAAAGAGTTATTCTGTCCCACACAGCCTGTAGTCTTTTCACCTTCACCAACTTCACTCTGTCAAATTATCCACAGGCAAAAACAAGGGCACTAATCTATGAAATTCCATAGAATGTAGGTTCATAAATATGTGGTTAAATACTTATTAATGTATTAAATACTTCCACAAATACCTGTATAAGTATAGCTTAAATCAGCCAGATTTGCCATATGACAATTTAAAAACCAGAAACTGACAATTGACAATATGATAATAGAAAAATATGACAATAGAAACCAGAACTAGTGCAATGACTGATACGATACACTTTCAAAGTCACCTTGTTTGGCCTTCCAATCAGAGGATTGTTTCCACATCGCTGATTAATGACATCACGGATCAGGTGTTTCTGTCCATTATATGTTGTCAGGATACTTATCCTGTCTGCAGGATAGCCAAGCAGGCACATGTACATGAAAACTGCCACAACATACTCCGCCTCACCAAGATTCTAAAGTTTTAAATGAAAGAAAAAGACATGAAGAAAAAGACAAAAAAAAATGGTTACTCATCGTGTAAGGTTACAAAGAATAACACCTGTAACACTGTCAGGTATTTAGACAAATATTTTAGTGCTGAGAGAAATGTCCCTAGATCTGATGATTCTTTGCTCACTTCACACAAGCCACTTTGAAAGAATGAAAGAACCACAATTAGGTTTAATACCTTCAGTCTCATTCCTTCTCAGACAACTGTTAAAATATCTACATCAATATTATTGTTAGTCACTGATTGAAACTTTGCAATATTTACTCAAAAAATATTGCAATGACTCACTCCCCAGTAAACTAAAAGTAAGAACTAGTTACACTAGTATAAAGTCTTTTTAAGTATTGCTTAGGAGACAGACATCTGGATTATCAAATCCAGTTATTTCCACTGCAGGCCATGCTATTCAATTACAAATTACCAGCTGTTATTTTGTATATTGTAACTTTCTCTCTCTGTCATTACTTTGTGAGTCTGTTCCAAAGTACTACTCTTCTGGCTATGGGAAGCTTTGTTCTATTTCCAGACTGATGTTATTCATAGGCTATTTAAATCCATTTTCTGTCAACAAAAATTATCTTTCAGGTTAAAAAGTTGTTCTCAAATGCTGACATTTACTCCTGCTCTATTTATACAAGGAATTTTATCCCCACTTGGCGTATGTTTGAATAGGCTGGACATACCAGCCTCATTTATTTTTTCTTACTAAGTGGGCTCTGCATTACTTGGAAAATGCAGTTGCCAGGCATATCAAACACCTGTGGGTGTAAAGCTATTCTACAAATTTTAATCCCCTTTAACTCTGGAAAGAAAAGCCAAAATTCACAAAGAGAATTATACATGACAACAATCTTTATCTCATGAAAAACCTAGAATGCCACCAACATATTCTGCTAACTATCACATCAATTATCAAGATCACAAAAAAAAAAGTAATGATAGGAAGTATTAGAAGAGTGTGCACATGAGAGTGCTGATATAATGAGAAGTGTGTTCTGTGTCCTCATGTCAGTGTTCTTAATCTTCCTTAGCCAAAGAGTAGTCTAAAGCAGTGCTAGCATTCCAAATTATGAGGCACTCATTTCAGCTGTTTGTGTTCCACTGGACAACTTTTTACTACTCGCATGTTAGAGTTTCAAAAACAAAACCAAAATAGTATCTCCAAGCAATTCTGTCCTCAATCTAGCAATGGGATAAAGTGGATTATGATTATGATTAACCATTGCTTTCTTCTCTAGCAGCCCACTAATTTGTACTGAAAAAGCGCTGAGAAGAACCCAAGCAAAACTTATGAATATATTTCATACCTTTTTAAAAACAGAGATTCACATAAGTCTCACTAATCTTCAGAGGAAAAAATGAATATGAATATTATTATCATAAAGTATATTGTTTGATTTCCATAATTTTGAGCAAAGTATAAGGTGTTGATTCCATGTTTGAATTAAACTCCTTAACTTGCGCATCACTCCAGCTCTTATTTTTCCAAAGCCCAGGTTTGCTATTTTAGACACCATAGTTTGTTTCACTAGTTTTTAAAACAAGAAAAATAAAAGGACTGAAAATATAAGCATCTCATTACAAGTGTAAAATGTTTTCCTAATTTAAGAAAAACAGATAGACTGTTGATGATGGCTTAATTCCAAAATTTAGTTGAACATTTCAAAACTTAGTTGAGAAAATCCAAGATTAAAGGTTTTTTGGCAATTTACTTCACCCTCAATGTCTCTATGCCTCTTATGTATATTACTAGCAGTACTGTTTTATTCTTTAATGAATGGGCATTTTAGCATTCCTACCTATAGCACAAATAACACAGTGACTCTTCAAACTCAGGTATGAGCAACCAAGCAAGCTTCCATTCTTTGTGCTCAGGGGAAGTGCTACTGTTTTTCCACTATCATGGCAGTACAGCTGAATTACAATGGCCTTTAATTTGCCTTAGGCCAAAATTACATTTTGTAATGAATTACACCAAGTCTCATCCTTCCCATAACAATGAGAAAACAAAGTAATTCACTGAGCAAAAGCCCCAACACAATGTTTTCATTTTCAACATTCAAAACTCATTAAAAGGAGGAAAAAATCATACACATGACTCAATTATCAGAGAATATGAACTGAATGTCAGTTTACTGTTTTTGATAGTCTGTCTTCATTGCAGATCTAACAAACCCTATTGAGGTTAATAAATAACACATGTAGTACCTCCCTTACCTGATAGAAATAAGGATTGGGTTCAGACTCTCCTACACCATTGAAGTCTTCTACATTTATAAGCTGGAAGTCATACAAGAAGCCAGCATTGGCTGTTCTGAACTCTGGCAGAAGCTGCACGTGAGGCAGGTTACCCAGGTTCTTGTAGCGCCAGTTGTAGAGGTTACACAAACTGTCCAAAAGCACACAGACACAAAGCACACACAGTGAGCTACAGCAGGCTCTTCCACTCATCCCAGACAGTTCACATGCATTTGGGATCAAGGCTTTTGTAGGATTTCAGTGAAAAGAGTAATTCTGCTAGGCAGCCTGTACATATATAAACGAACACACCTGAACAATCTATCCAGCAATATTATTTTTAGGTTGTGATTCTGTTTTGTTCTCTCTCACTGAAAAACTTCAGATGCCATGCCAATGTGGCACACTTGGGTTTAAGTCTACAAATCAAGCTACAAATTTTGAGAATTCTAGCGAAAACTTTGATGGGTAACAAAACTTAAGGAATATTAGTCCTTCTTTACAAAACAGAAGGAATAAGGAAAATGGTATTTTCTGCGTTAACTGTGGTAAAGCTTCTTACTTTTTTTACTTTTTCTAACAGTAAAAAGAAATTGATTTCCTTATTTATTTTGTGTATTTCCTAGTATTAACACAAGACATGAATGGAAACAAACAAAATCTACCTAATTCTGAACGATTCCTGATATTTCTAGAGACAGTAATGCTAACAAAATGTCTCATTCACAAATGCCTAACAATATCCAGACCAGACCAAGAAGCAGATAGCTTAGGGGGAAGCTACCCATGATCACAAAAGACAAAGCACAGGAAGTAATTTCTTGATCAAGAAATTACTTGCAAAGTGAAAGACTTTTGCTCTCTTATCACTAAGAAGTTCACTAAGATTTTGAAAAATAAACTTTATTCACCAGCACATTCAGATAAAATTTTAATTTTAAAAATCATACTGAACTGTCATTCATAAGACTAGAAAATAATATTCTAGATTCCAAGCATTTCCTACATGAAAAAATTGAAGTTATCCTTTATATTGTTGACTACACTTTATGCCTAAAATAAAGATTTAGAACTAAACCTAGAGTAGCAAGATTTTATATGAAGTAATTTTCTCTTATTTGGTTTTATTTTTCGTTCTTATCATGACACCACAAATATACAATTTACACAATCAATAAATCTGATGTTTAAATTACTACCATGAAATGACAAATACATAGATAAAAAAAAAGCTATTACACTACAGAGTTGCAGTATTTCCTTTACTGTAAAAAAGGCTTTTTGTTCTCACGAGGACAACCTGAATCCGCCCAACCTCTGGATGCATCTCTCCTGAAATACTACAGAAAAGCAGCCTTTTACAGTCTTTAAGGGAATTATTATATATTCAATGTTAAATAAATCAGATTTTTATTTCACTTTGAATATACTAAACATTAGTTTAGAAAAAAAAGCTTCTGTAAAATTTCATTTGTAAAAAAACCCTGAACATCTAAGATGATTAAGTACCTTGAAATACAATTTTCATTAAAGTACTCATGCAACAGCAGAGTACTACTATATAAAAATAACAATGAAGAAATTAATCTGATAGCATTTAAGAGAAGTAGAATCTGCCTTCCTAGTCTACGCTGAAATTAATGGAACTAAATTCCAGACTCCTGTCCTAACAATAAAAACCAGCTTCCCTAGCTGTGTGTGCTCTCTCACTTTCAACTTGTTACTTTCTTACAAGCCAGACAAAGGATTTCCTGTCTTACCTTGCTCTAGCTCTTCCTTGTGCATCCAAATCAACAGTTGGCACTCCAACACGAACAAACCGTGTAAAAAGAGACTGTTCCATGTTGGAGTACTTCTGAAAAGCCATGTTCTTAATGACTGGTGGCAACTGGTGATGGTCACCAATCATAATCCAGCGCTTCAAACGACTGAATCCATCCTGGGGGTTCTAGAATGGAACAGTTACACCATTGCAACCATTACAATATAATCAAGGCACTCAAAACACATTAAGAGTCAGATTGTCTGCCTTTGTCTTAGCCCTTCAACATTTCTTTTTAAGCTACACTGAACTTCAGTCTTTTTAAAGATTGCTAGCTTCCATCCAATCAGAGAGTATAATTGTAAATAAAGTCTCTTTTCATATAAAACAATAAAAACCAATAAAGTACCTTTATCTACTAAAATGAGTAGAGAAATATCAGAATAAAGATCCTATTTTATTGTTTTAAAGGCCAAAACCCCTGATTACTTCAGTCACAGCAGTCAACCCACAACTGCCCTCTGAACTTTATTTTTGGATTCTGAGGTAGTGAATATGAAGCATCTGAAACAGTTTTTAGTGTTCAGATGTCTGAGGCAACACTGAACCTGCCTTTCAAGTGTCTCTGTAGATCATGCTTACTTCTGTAATTCTCAAATAGCTTCTCCCATGACCAGGATGTGCCCCTAACTAATTCCCATCTTGGCTCTTGGGCTGAATGCTCTTCACAATTAGCATCCTGGAGACTTCCAGCTGCCAGATCCTCATTACACACTCCTGTGATAATTCCCTTTCTTATGGGAACACTATTTGAGACAGAGCATAAAGCTCCTTCTCCTGACACTTGAAGTGGAAGAGCTCTGAAGCAGTTTCTGATCAGACATCAAGGAAAGAAAACTGAACTCTGGACTTCCAACTCCCCAAGCCTGAAAACATCTTAGAAAAAAAGAGTATGGAAAAAATTTTATTAGCAAGAATAAAAAACCCCACAAAAACCCAAAGCTTACTGTCTTTTTTTTTACTCACTCCTGGAAGTTTCCTCTTTGCACATGATGAAGCATTCTATATAGTTTTCTGGATGTACCAGCCATTTAAATCTTGGACAAAGAGGTCCCCCAGAATTCTGTTTTTAAAAATTTCTCACTGAATTGCAAGTAAAAAAATCAACTACTGCTGCTCTGGAAGGCTAGATCCTTAGGTTTTGTTAAAATTAAAACCCACTCAATTTTCAAAGAGTATTTGGATGCCTCACATAAATAAACTCATAGAATATCCTTCAGAATATGCCTCTATGGTAAAATGGTCTACTCTAATTATACAAACTTGTTCAGTTTCTGCATTGCTCACATATACCTACTTTCCCTCAACTGCCAGATGCAGCTGGTTAATCAATGCTCATTTAAAAGTTTGAAAAAAAATGTAAGATGGTTACTTCATTGCATTAAATAATTTCATAATTAAAAATCAAATCAGTCAAATCAATGTGAAAGGTCTTACTAGCAAATATCAGTTCTGGGTTACTTCCTGCACATGGTATTTTTCATTTTAATATTCAATAGTGTTCAAGAGCACAAAGTCTTATTTAAGATCTTTTATGTTTCAAACCTGCAACAGGAGAGGTATAAAGGTTTCTATCTCCAGAATCTGAGCAGACTCTTCCATTAAGATGTTGTCATACTGAGAAAAAAAAAAAAGTAAAGAGATGTCCATAAACACAGTAACACAAATAAAGGTATTTATTCAGCCTACCAAAAGAAAGCATCTATTACTCCTTCAGATTTTTCCAGGTGGGATGGTTACAGGAGGATTTCACCTTATAGGGAGTATATCAGTATTACCAAATAGGTGAAGTCCTACTACACAAATGGCAGAACTCTCTGTACCAGTCAGGGCTTATACCTAGAAGGGATCCAAGACTGAATTACATTACATGCTTCCTATATGCCATAACCAAGAGAAAAGTTTTCTGCAGTGGAGCAAAATGATTTGGTATCTCTGCACTGAAGCTGAAGAGAAGCCATTTTGTGATTCAATACAGTACATGATCAGTGAAAAATAATACTGAAGAATTACTGGTGGCTGGCTTTTGTCAGAAACAAAGACTGCACTAAATTAACAGCTATAGTTACCACTTCGGAATGAAAAAAAAGTATTGCATCATAGTTATTTTTCCTCAAATTGTTGATTTTTTAGGTAAACAAAGCTGTAAAGGTCATGTTTACTGGCCATAGAGGCCAGTTCTATCTCTATTTTATTAATCCTATCACTGCTGTTTATCATGTAATATGGTAAAACTGACTTTTTTAAAAAAGCACTATTTACAATTTTAGTATATACAGTAAGTCAAAAGTGATTTAATCTTTTACTTACAGAAGTTATATTTTTCTTCAGTAAAATTAAAAAATTGAAACATACAGGTAAAAAAATGCAACTCTAAATAATCTAGCTGGCCTAGATTTGAGGCAGATAAAAAGATTCGTATGGGGTGGGGAATAGGGGAGAACCAACACCAAAATCAAGCAGTACAATAACACTAGTAAAATCATTACTTTGAAACCTAATTCAACCAGGTCCCGTCGTTTCAGAGCAGCATGAGTACAAGTCATTGCAATGATTTTTGCTTCTTTCACCAACAGGTATTTTGATCTATCCAGGCCACTGCGGAGAAGTTCAAATGCTCTGAATTCCTATGGAGGACAAAAGAAAAGTCTTGAAAGTCAGAATATGAAAAAAATATCACTTATAGAGTAAATCCACTCAAACTCTGTGGCTACCTTCTTGACATAATTAAACAAGAAAGCTCTGAGGCTATGTACTGTTAACAATCCCATCTGAGTAATTTGTTGTCATTTCCAGGTTTAGTGCATTTTGAAAAACAATCTTGTAAAAACCTATGAAAGAATTATTCCAACCTGTAAGTACGTATAAATTTACAGACAAATATTCAAATAATTCTGAGGAACCCTCTCAGAATCCCCCAAAATTTTCTTTTAATATATCTTCTTGTTTCCTATTTTACTGCATCATAACATGACATCAAATTCAGTAGTAGAAAGACCATTACAGTTAATAAAATCAAATTATCACAGATCACCTTTATCCTAATATTTAATAGCCTCTTAAGCAATTCTGGCAAAACCAGAAGATAATCTGTTACTTTTAGGTTATCTGATTAAAGGCATCTCACTGTAAATACAAAGACCCTGCGAGGATCAGAGGAGTGGTGACAGGTGTACCAATCCTTGTAACCTCATCAGTGAAAATGGATGCAGAATGGCTGCTTCCCATGATCCAACTAAAACAGACCAGACCCTTGCTCCTACTGTGTAACATACCTATATTACTCTAAGGTGGAAATTCCCACCTTGCCAAGTAATGAAGCTGTTTCGACATGTACATTTCTTCTAGGAAATAGGGAAAATGAGAATTTTGGAGTCGTGTAATTTTTCTACAAGATTAGCCAGATTCACTTACCATTAACAGTTACATGTCTTACCTCAAGTTGAGTGAATATTTTCTTAATATGTCTAAAACACCCTTCAGCAATTTCCATATCTTCTTCATATGATTTGCCTTTGAAAACTGGTTGAGGAGCATTTGCAAAATACTGGTGAAAAGGAAAGAAACTGGAGACATCTGCAACATCTGGCGATTTTCCACCTTTAACCTTCACTTTACTGATATACTCCTCCCAGCGAGACATTACCTGTGACAAAGCAAGGTGGGTTTATATCATAAGGTATTTGGCAATATACAGGCTTGCAGCATACCATTAAAAAAATTATCACAGAAGTAAGGTATGTCGTAATTTGACCTTGTGTCAGAAAGACATTTTTGAAGTTGTGGTGGGCTGCACTTGGCTCAACCCTGGTTGGTTGCCAGACTCCCAACCCAGTTTCTCCCACTCCCCCTCTTCAACAGGACAGTGGGGGAAATTAAGACAGAAAAGTTTACAGGTTGAGATAAAGACAGGGAGATTGCTTAGCAAGTAGCATCACTGACAAAACAGGGAAAATTATTATTGAAAATTAAAAACAGAGTAAGATTGTGAGCAACAAAGACAAAACTAAAACCATCTTTCTCCTCCACTCCCTCTTTGTTCCCAGGGTTAATTTCATTGTCAATTTTTTTACCTCCTCCCTACCCTGACTAGTACAGATCATTCAAGTTCACAACACCACATCTCTGCCACCCCTTCCTACTCACACTTCTTCTCTGCTCCAGCATGGGATTTTGACAGGCTGCCTCTTCCTTCAGGACATACCCACCTGCTCAGCATGGGGAACTCCATGGGCTGCACTGGCAGTCTCTGCTCTGCCACAGCCTCTCCACTGGCTGCAGGTGGAAAACCTGCTTTACCATGGCTGTCTCCACAAGCTATGGGGAATCTGTGCTCTGAGGCCTGGAGCACTTCCTGCCCCCACATTTTCTTCTGTTCTGGGTGTATGGGGTTGTTTCTCACACTTCCCTCTCTGCCCTCGGCTGCTGCTGGTTTTTGGCCTCTTCTCAAAGAGGTTTTCAAAGACACACCACCAGTTTCACTATGGATTCAGCTTTGCTCAGCAGTGGGTCTGCTGGAGCTGCCTGGGTCCTGCACAGGGCAACCCCTGGCCTCCTCTCAGAGGGCATTCCTACAGCCACCTACTACCAAAACCTTGCCACATAAACCCAGTACAGAAGTAACCTTCTTTATTATCTCTACTTACACTACTTTGATTTAAATACCAAGTGGGATTCATTTAAGAGGAAACTGAACCAGAAGATGACCTCTAGCCGTGCTCCTTGCACTCTTCAACATCTAATGTCCATTTAATGTTAAGGTCCACACTAAAGCTAGACCAGAGTAACTGCTGTAAAAACATACACAAGTAAGTGCATTCAGTCCTAAGTTCCACTCTGTAAACCTCCTTATGCAACACTAATTGCAAATGTAAACTACATCACTGAAAAATACATGGAGGAGAAATGAGGGACATGCAACATACCATTTTGTACAACGTACACTTAATTTCACACTGGCATTTAATGCTATAAAAGCCTCCTATCAGGACCATCAAGTAGCTGCTCTAATGCTTGTCCAAAATATAAAGCAGCCCACAGATTTTCCTATCTGAAGGAGAAGCTTCAGGTTAGAATCTTTGCCAGCATTCATGAAGGGCAGCAATGACTTGGTGAGTCAGCAGGCAGGATTTAAAACAATAGCAACACAAGCAAGTCATGCTGCAATTTTAACTTTAGCTGTTACTGTATTGTGAATCACCAAGGAAAATGCTTTTTGCTTTTACTCTCAACTCTGAAAAATTCATTGCAAGTTTTACACAGTGTTTCGTAACATATTTAGGTCATACAGTCTCTGCAAAAGTATTTCAGTCCTTACTTGGTATAAGAAAAAGTGGCCAGCTGTTTCACAAGTGTAAGATACATCTCCTGGGACTCCAAGACTCTCTTGTAATCGCCCAACTTCTCGCAGAAGTTCAAGTCTTCGAGCCAGCACATAATTGACTCTTCCATACCTACAAAAGAGATTATATATAACATATGTAATATATAATAATAATTTTTATTAAACTCAAAATAGTATCTCAATATCACAATGAGAGATCACAAAAAACCCCAGCGCCCTGCCAAAACACTGTCACAAGTACAACCCTGTTTCAAAGCCTAAGAATTTGTTACATGCTGACTATTTTTATCAGTTGAACCCTAATAATTCACAAAGCCAAGCTAATGAGAAATTAAGTTCTCAGAGTAGTGCAGCCCATGTTCAAATATGTTCCTCAACCTTTACCCCTCCCTCTTGAACTACCAGAACCCATAGTGCTTGCACAAATATCCCACAGGTCTGGAGTTACCTTGAGAAAGTGTGAAAACAGACAACATAGTGTCAGAAAGAAAATTCCTTTTAACAATGAATGCTACAGTTCAAGGAATATACTAAACTATGGATAGTACTAAATAAATATCTGCTATGGCATCATTCAGTAAGTTTTTGGCTATCAAATTTCTGGAATAATTTGACTATGCCAAAGCATTCAATTCAAAAGAAAAAAAAAAATCACAAGGCGTTTATTTTGCTAAATACTGAACTATGTATATGTGGGTAGCTTCTAGTGACTATATATAATTTTTACTACAGCTTTTGAAGTCAAAGTATTGCTATGATAATCCAGTACTGGACAGTTCAGATATTTCCAGTGCACGACCATTATACCCTGCTTACATTCATGAATGTGGGTAATCCTACTGACGTCAATTGGACTAACGCATGACAAACGCACAAATATTTAGAAGAACAGGTTCTTAAGTCTTTGTACTGACACAGGGTTCATAGCTTTCCTTACATATGTATACTTCAAAATGTGTTATCAATGAAATAAGCAACTTTGATGTTAAGCAAAGTTGAAGAAGAATTCAAAGCAGAAAGTTTAATTTCCTGTTTATTAATGCAAAAATCACCATGACAGTAGAAGTGATACCATATTTGGACAAAAAAACTGTAGCTCTAAGAATCCACCTTATTATTCTAATTTCTCTCACAGATTAATTGTATGAAGGTATGAGGGTCAAAAAAGTATATAAATATCTATTATTCAAGCAGTTGATTTTGTGAAAAAGCAACTGTCTGTCTCTAGATGCTCAAGGAAGCACAGCTTCTGTACAGAGTAAGAACCAAAATTAATAAACCTGGTACTGAAAAATAGTGCAATCTGTGTTACTGGGATTGAATAACATGAGAAGGGTAAAACTTGTCCACCACCGCTCCTTCGCCTGGGAGGCAGAGGGGATTCGACAGAGACATCTTGCTGCCATGTTTATACAAGGGAGTTTATCATTAGCATCTCCTTCCTCACCTGCTGAAATCTTTCTCTGTCTCTAATTCCTCCTCTCCGTGACCCAGACGCAGAAGGTGACGCTCATCAATGTCTAAAGCCATGATTTTTTCGAACAGCTGGTTCAAAGCCTAAAGATTGACAAGAACAGGAGAAAAGGTAGTTTTTAGAAGTTCAGAGGCTCTTGCAGGGGAAAATGGAGGAATTACTTGTAAGTAAAATAAGAGATTTTTCCTAATTTAGTATAAATGGAAGCTTAAACAAACAAAAATAATTTGTTTTAACAAAACAAAGTTAATACTGAAACTCCTAATCTTGACAACAAGGAAATTAGCCTACTAACACTCTTTTATTTGCATACTTTATACAACTATCACATTTGATTTAGAATTAAATTTTGAAATTGTAATCATACAGTTAACTCAGTTGATAAAGCCATCAATTTACAAAACTGTCCCACAAACATCAATTTTTGTACAATGATATTAAACAATTTAACTTTTACTGTACATGAGAGAAGTATGATCTGGTACTGGCTGTCAGGTACTGGGACTCTATCCTGTTTTGGATAACTGAATTTTGCTCAACTAAACTTCTAGGTGTGCTACATCTTCTACCTTAAGCTTTTCAGTTCTCTGGTGGCTTACTATCAACTAACTCGTTTATTTCAAAGGAGCAAGCTTGTAAGCACTGGATCATCAAGTTTTGAAAATAAGAATAAACACAAACAAGCTCCACTTGCAGCTGCAACTGATGTAAACATCTTAAAGTGCAGCATCAAAGCATGGGTAATGTACCCTGCTGAGATACAGTTAATTTCCCAGGGCACAATTTCAAGTTAATGTCCTCATTAAAGTCTTGTCTACTAAGAAGTCTTCTATCTGCCTCGAAGTATTTCCTTCTTTTTCTCCTCAATGGACATGTTCTCAATGTTCTCAACCCTCTCTCCCAACTGTCACTCTCCTGCCACCCACTGCAGACTGGCCTGTATTATTCCACGCTGTAACTCCTCACCAAATGATACTTTTTCAAAAATACTTTCTTATTTTTGACCTCCAACCAATTAAACACATTGAAAACTTCAGGTAAATAGTTTAGAACTACACACTTGAAATTCAAAAATTTAATTTCTCATTATCAAACTGGCAAAACTGTATGTAAGTTGACTCAATTTTCCATTGTTAGGAGACAAATGCAATTCCCAAACTACTGATCTCTACACCTACTGCTCTTCTACATTGCAATTACAGGAAAATTCCACACATGATTGACACTTTACCTGATTAGAGTGGGTAACTATTAGAGTTCGTTGTTCTGGGAAATTATGATAAAGATTGGAGATTATCTGGACCGCTACATCGGTTTTTCCAGTACCAGGTGGACCCACTACCTAAAATCAAACACACACACACACAAAAAGTAAAACCAAACAAAAATTAATCACAATTTATCAGAATACTTCAACAAAATAAAGCAAAACAAGAGTTGGCTGGGGAAGAAAAAACCCAGAACAATCTCACAAGACACTGACATTACACATTGCTTCCTGGCTCCGGTGAACTTTCAGACCAAATACAACATATTATAAAAGATTCCTTTAGACTATTTTGGCAGATTCCTGACTAAAAGGAATATGGTAATCCAACACAGGAAGTACTAATAAGAAAACAGATGTTCTCAGAGAAAAAAGGCAGTTTAGCCTCAGAACAGGCTTAACAGGGGAGAAACAGCGAAAAGAGAATCATGACACACAAGTGAAAAACAATAGGGAGAAACAGACATAAAGAACAGGAAAAATTTTAAAAAAGAGAGAGTTCATTCCTTCTATTTACTCAGAAATCTACAACTGATGATATAGACATATAATAACAATTAATGTTTTCATAGGCTCAATTCTACAAACACTCCAAAACTGACAGCTCAGACATTTTAAAGGTATCCAAATATTATAAAGAAAGCATCTCAAAACAATTTTTGCATGATTAAGAAGCACAGAATAGCAGTTTTCATAAGCATCTACACATAAAATTACAAAATGCTATGAAAGCATTCCTGCTTTATTTAAAGACTCTCCAACCACTTCAAAAGTAAATTCAGTTGCTGTGGAAAGCATTCTGCCACGGAAACACAGGATACAGAGATGTGTTGCTCTATGATTTTGTGAGGATTGGTGCATGTTGAGCCTCTGAAAGTTAGTTCTTCATATCCTTAAACTATTAATAGAAATTACCTCAGCAAGGCTACAGAAAGGGGCATTACTAGGATTTCACTGAATGTACCTAAGGCCAGAATTAATAAAATAAGAGTTTAGAATCCCTGAAAACATCCTCACCATAGTTAGTCCAGGCTGCATTCCTGCACGGATGGCTTCAATCTGAGTATGGGTAAATTGAATAGTATTGCTGTAACAAAGCAGAACGACATCAGATAATTGATAGACTTTGCCAACGATTTTTGTAAAAGCAATTGTTTTAACAAGTTTTATTTCAATTAATTGTTTATATCTTTCCTGAACAACACATTTACAAAATTCTGCACAAATTAAATCAGCATTAGAACTACGTTTTTATAGATACAACAGTCTTGAAATTTCTGAGCAAGACAGTAAATCATGTTGTCCATGTGACAACTCTTTCCATCTAAAAGCCTGTTTGTCTTTAGTCATTATTTGCAGAGAATGTTGTAAAATTATTTAGGTATTACTTTCCTAATATTCAAATTCCTGAGACAAAAATCACTAGAAGACAGTATTTCTCACTGTTCTTCAAGGGACTATTTTCACAGATGGGGGACAACAGAATAAATTTTTCACAGATGGGGGACAATTTTGATTCAAATATAAAACAAACCAGTCTCATTTCTGAAAATGAACTGCTATGCACGTGTTGTCATTTGAAACTAAGTTCCCATCAATTTCTTACCGTTTTGGTTGATTATATGGATATGGTCCCCTGTTTGGGATAACATGAGGCTCTACAATCAGTGTTTTAGCTTCTTCAGGGTTTTCTTCACTTCCATCCTCTTTTCTTTTCGTTCCTTTACCTTCCTTCATTGGGAAAGTTATTCTGCAACACATAATTTAAGGTTAAAGTTCAACATGTTCACTATGACATGGACTGTCTCAGAAGGTGATAAAGATTTTTTCTCCCCATTAAGACAAACTCTCATACAACAGGGAAACAAGTGCTGCAAATGACAAAGTTTTAAGGAGAATAAAGAAGAGAAATGCCAAATGAAATGATGAAGCCGATTAAACAAAAAGTGTGTCAAAAGCACTCTTTTCATAACTGGAAAAGCCAGGAGCAGTGCTGAGAGCCAGCTGGAAGAACACTGAAGACAAGGAGTTCATAAGTGAAAATGGAAGGGACAGGAGAAAAGTTATCATGGAATATAAGCTGTGTCAGTATTCCAAACTATTCCAACAGATGAAGGTTTTTATCCTCCAATTTCAATTTTTTATAGCCTTCTATGCATATTAGCAAGCTTCTCTAATTCAGAAACAAATCACAGGTGAAGAAATCCCAATGCCCATCCAAAATGTAGATATCTATAACAGTAATAATCTCTTACAGGACAAATGTAGCAGTAGGAAGAGCAACAGCTATTCATAAAGAGCAGTATCTCTGAACTGAAACTGAACAACAGGTCATTGAGGAAAACTGTGTGAGATCTTTTCCTGATACCTTCAGACTATTTTTATATCATTATATAGTGTTAGTGCCTTCTCCACACAAATTCCCCATGTAGTGTTTCCAAAAAAAGCTCAGGAGATTACCTCCCTGCTTTTCAAGATTCAGTTTAGCCATGATAAAAGCTGACTGATGCAGGGGAAAGGCATCTTTTCCCTCCACAGATTTATTCCTTTACAAGGAAAAGATGTAGTCTCTTCAGCTGAAGGAACTGTTCTCCAATACTATGCACTGTGAAACTCAGTTGTCAAAATTCAAGGAACCGGACCAGGAGGGACAGAATTGTCAGGTCTAAAATTGCTGAATAACAGCACCACTAAAACAAAACAAGTAAATCTCATTTAGTTGCCAATGGCATCCTATTTCAGAAATCATTTCTAAAAATAAGCATTATGGGATTTCAGACTTAATCCTTTATGTTGATTGAACAGTGTTTCCAAAAGCTCAAATCTTAACTGGTGTTGAAATTGCTGTTCTTAGCTTGTTGTAATGAGACATGTAAGGAAATGACGTAATCAAAATTCTCTAGCCTGATCTTGAGGAGACTAGATGCATATATTCTTGAGGAGACTTTTAGCTTATATTCTGTAGGCTGATCTACAAGCAATGCTCTGATGCATTTTTATACAGAAGCGAACAGAAGCTGGTCCTGGGTCTTGCTGTCATACAGTTAACTCTATCATGTAACTATCTAAATCTTACATATCTAAACATAATCTAAACACATCTCCATCTTTTTTTTAAATAAAGAGCATCTCCTTTCAACCTCTGAACATAACTCCACCTGAAAACATGTTTCAGCAAGAATATCAAGAAGTACTTGAAATAGTAAGATCACCTGAAGGGGGGTACATGCAGATCTGGATTGTCAACTGTGACTTTAACATTGTACCCAGGAAAGCTAGCTTTTAAATGATCAATGGACAGGAAAGTGTCATTAAAATCCAGAGTTGCAATCTGATTGGGCATTTTTGAATAGTGTGCACTACTTGGGTCTCCATATCCAAGAATTATGTCATGCAGCCAGTCAGGAACCACACAATCTGTGTTCATCAGGTTCCTGATAGTCTCCAGAAGTGCCTGTAAATAAGAAAAGCCAGAAAAAACAGGATTGAAGAGACTGACTTATTATCAGGTAAAAATCATACTGAAGATCAATCAAATCTGTTTTAAGACTATAGAACAGAACACTTTAATTGACAGTGTTTGGTTAGATTGAGTCAATATATGGACAGTGTATATATGCAACAAAACACCAGTATCAAAGCACAGGATTCTTAAACTAAGAATAAAATAAGAGCTAGTAAAGATGACCGTAATCATCAGTAACATTTTCATCCCAGAACATTCATAGCAAGGGAAAAACACATAGAAGATCCTCATGCAGTTTAAAGTTTCCTCTTACAGGCCTATAAACTTCACCCTTGCAGTCAGCTTAAACCTTCCTTCAAGCATTTGCTCTTCACCCACAAATTAATTTATCTAATCATCTGTGGTTATACAAGTTTTCTCTCCTTTCCCCTCTTGTGAAAATACCAAAGCTCCAGACCCTAGACTTGCACAGAAGGTGTGCTTTTTAACTAAGAGGTAACTGAATTTTAGCCTTCCTTTTAAAGGGCTACTTTAGTGGCAAGGCTTGAAGAACTATCTCACTTGAAACTTAGCATTTGGTCACTATGTATTTGCACTGATTTCCAGATCCTCTGACTTCCTTTGCCACCAAACATGGACACAAATGAATGGCAAACACGGTGCATCAGCCGTCCATGCCAGAATAAAATACAGAACCTCTAAATGCCAAACTTGTAAAAGAACAGTCAGTCAAATCAAAGTACAGAATTTTATTCAGATAGTCTACATTTATATACCCATCTCCAAAGGGTAGGTTTTTCTTTTCCTGCTTGTGCTGTATCATTGAAAGAGTCAAGTAATGTGACCACCATCCCTGCTCAGCCAACCTCTATTAGGGTCCTGGTTCTTCCCCACTACTCAGCATGGGTGAGACCACATCTGGAGGGCTGTGTCCAGTGCTGGCTCCTCAGGACAGGAGACACAGACACACTGGAATGGCTCTAGCAAAGAGCCACTGAGATGATGAAGGGATTGGAGAATCTGTTGTATGACAAGCTGAGAGAGCTGGGATTGATCAGCCTCAAGAACACAAAACTCAAGGAGCATTGGAGAATTTGAGTGATTTGTATAAATAAAATTCACTGGGAGGAAGTTAGGTCAATGGAATGAGAGTCCACTCAGTAGTGCCCTGTGAAGGGACAAGGGGCAATGGACATGAATTGAGATATGGGAAATTCCACCTAAATACACTAAAATATTTTTACTGTAGAGGTAATGCAACACTGGAACAGGCTGTCTAGACTGGCTAGGGAGTTCTTATCACTGGACATATCCAATTCCAACTACATAGTGACAAGATCTTGAGCAAATTGCTCTAGCTGACTCTGCTTTAAATAGGTCTTGGACTAAATCAACTCCTAAGGTCCCTCCAACCTTAACCATTCTCTGAATATGTTTCTTCCAGTCACAATTATGCTGTGGATTCTGTGACAGACCTGCAAAGCTATGAAGTTGAAGGCATCTTAGAACTTCTGAAGCCTGAATTACTTCAAAGATATATGGATGGACAAGGCCCATATTAAGTAAGAATTTTTATATTTTTGTTGCAAATATAGAACAAGTACTTCTGGCTCAAACATATATTGAGCACAGCATAACATGTTTGTGCTCAGAAAAGCACAAAGAAATCAGAAAATGTCACATTTTTTTCAGGTAGTATTTCTAAATCCAGTGATCAGTTTCTAAGAGGAAGCAAGAAATATGTTCCTAACTGCAAATGTGGTGCTTCTACATCACAAAAACTTTGCTTCAGCTTTTCAAAAAGTAATTTATATGCATGTAAAAATAGTAACATTCATTCTTGTAAAAACTAACACTGCTGACCAATTGTAGTGACACAGTGGTGTCACCTCCAGCAAACACACTGTATTTGCACTTTCTCTGCTGTCTCATCTGTTTAATTTACAAGGACTGCACAAGAGTTTTCTTGTCTTCTCTCCTACAAGCTCAGCTTTAAACTTCAAGCTGCCTTCCATCTGCTGCATACACTGTCTACACTAATCAGAGCATCATCTTGTTTTCTTTCCTCCAGCTGAAGTTAGAAAGGTTTGCAAATGGCATGGAATGCATGCACCTAAACTGGCAGCAATGTGATAAATGGGGAAATATACCTTCATTTTTCAAGACAATCCAAGGTGAGTCTTTCATAAATGCCAGCATAAAATGGCTTGCATTGGGATTTGTCTGTAAATTAGCTGCAGTACACAGCAGAAATGACGGCACCACAATGGTCCATGCAGGCTGCAAGCTGCTGCTTCACACCAGAGCTATCTTTCTAGATACAGAAAGAAAAAAAGTCTTCCTGCCTACTTGTTAATCCATTTACAGAGAACCTGCTACAGAATCCCTCAAAATGAAAATCACTTCAATTATGCAGTGCATGATTTTAAGGCACCAAAAGAAATGTAGCTTTTCATTCATGCTGCATTTTCAAAATGGAAAATTCAAGGAATATTAATGATTTAGAGGTCTAAAAAGCAAAGAAACTGAGTGAGAAATATTTTTAGGTGTATAAAATTATGCACCCTCACAGTGAAGGTTGGCCTACAGCACCTTGTGCTACAGTATGAATTTGCCCAGCAGGTGAAGGGAAGTGGCTCCTTCCTTTCTGCTCAGCACTGTTGAGGCTGAATCATAGAATAGTTTTGGCTGAAAGGAATCTTAAATCTTAATCTAGTCCACCCCTGCTGCAATGAGCAGGGCCATCTTCAAGCAGACCAAGTTTCTCAGAGCCCTGTTCAACTTGACCTTGAAAATTTCCAGGGATGGGGCATCTACCACCTCTGGGCAACCTGTTCCAGTATTTCATCACCCTCATCATGAAATAGTTTTCTTTTATCTGGGCTGCATCTACCATCTTTTAGTTAATAAACATTACCCCTTGTACTACCACAATTAGAAAGTTAGTGTTCATCTTTTTTATAAGCCCCCTTACTGAAAGGGTGCAGTCAGATCTCCCTGAAACCTTCTCTTCTCCAGACTAAAGAACTCCAACTCTCTCAGGCTTCCCCTGCAGGAGAGGTGCTCCATCCTTCTGACCTAAGAGCTAAGAGGCAAGTATCTTACCTTGAAATTGTTTTCTTTTGGTTTTCTTCTCATTATTATATTAAATGTCTCATAGACATCTTCTGCTCCATTTTGGATTGTGTTGGTCATGTCCTGCTGATACTGGTTTGGGTCCAGAAATACTCTGTATGTTCTGCAATCACCTTTAAGTCTTGGTTTTGGTTCAGGTCCTGCCCATAATGAAACAACAAGGTTAGAATATGATTCAGTGTTAAAAGCAAATTATCATTCAAATAAGTGATCCGTAATTGTTCCTCAAATGAAATTCAGACAAATTCATATGATGAAACTAATTTCTGCATAGCAATGGATACATTTTCACTGCATTATTCTAATAGTTTTTGAACAGAATCTCTTTTACTCCTTAACTCAATACTGGATTTATTTAATTAATGTAGCTACATCAGATTTTACCAGAGGAAACTAGCTGACCTTTCTCAGGCTGCTTATGGAATTGGTTTGTTTTTTTCCATGTATGTAACTAATTCAATGAGCATTCTTTAAAAGAGAGAAAAATTATCAATTAGCCTGTTAAATATAAAAAAACCCACAGAGACAGAAAGATAAATCTCTTGAAGAAGTTTTGGGCTATCATACCTTCTTCAATGACACGCCCCTTCTCGTCCAGCATGCCCTGAATTTCACAGCCTCTGACATAGACCAGGCCAGTCTGCTCCACGAAAGGCTGTCTCCTGTCAAACTTGGTGCCGTAGGGCTGCATGGGACGCACCGTGATCAAGAAGCAGACGTCGTGCTTGCGCAGACCTGGGCCCCAAAAGGAGCAGGCAGAGATTTGATTGAACGCCACTGTCCTCATCAACTCCTTAGCATATGTATATAAAAGAATGCACTCATATTTCTTTTATAAAATCCCACCTGTATATATTTTGTTTTGCTTCAAAGTACACCTTGAACTTAGAGAATACAAAACCACAGGACACTGTGATATAATAGATATGAAAAGTAGAAGTTGAATGCTTTTTTCATAAGAACAAACATTATTTCAAGATTATTCTTCTCCCAATAATCTTACTCTAGTTATTTTTACCTAATTATTTTCAATTATCTCTAAGAAGTGTGGCATTAATCTCTTATTCTCATTGCTTCTCTCTGGACAAACCTCCAATTCCTTTTTTTTCTGTTTTTTACAACAAGTTAAGTGCAGTGCCTAGAACTGGGCACAAAACCCTAAACCAAGTTACTTTAGTTATCTATTTAATAAAGTAAAAGGTCGCTTAACCAAGTTACTTGCTTACTGTTACATTCCAGTTTATAAATTCCAATACAACTTGAGATTTTGTCTTTTTCCCTCCGTACTAACACAATGGTGGGAACCACACTCACTTGTGAGCAAAGATGACCGCTGATCCTTCTGTTCTGCAGAAGTACTGCCTGTTAAGTTATTCCCCCAACATGTATTTGTACAGTGACTTGTTCTTGCTTAATAATCATCCCTGCTAAACTATATCCTACTCGTAAAATGCTGCTTCTCCAATTCACTAACATAATTCTGAACACTAAATTTTCTCTCCAGCACACCTTCAGAATCTCAGATATCTAAGACACCTTCAAAGCTCAGAAAACATGCTGTATTTTTCATGAGACAAATAATTCCTCATTAAGCACCAGATACTGTTCAACAGAAGGCAGTTTCATCAAGATTCTGTTAAGTCAGGCAGTGATTTATGAATTCTTCATCTCAGTTTTGATTTAGTTAAAATATTATCTTTTACAAATCATAAAGGTTGTTTTAGTACTTAAAAAGCTAAGTGCATCACTATATAGATACCTTCATTATAGTGAATTCTCTGCCATCCTCCTAGATTTTTTACTTTAAGAGAAATCTACAGCCCCAAAGCGGCATCTGCTCATTTGTCACACAGTCCAGCTTTAGCATTTGTGCTATGTGACCTGCAATCACACTACGCAGCTCCAGCACGTTTATCAGGTTTCTCTAACAAAAGAGAAAGGAGTGACATTTACTGATAACACAAGTACAACTGCATGCTTCTATGCCACTTGCCAACACAGTCAACTAAAGTTCAAATCCCCAAGCAAAAGAAGCGTCGCCTGCGGATACTTACAAGAAACAGTATTTGGTACAGTCAGCACTTCGTAATATTCAAACACAATGTAAACTGCTGAAATGCCCTGGTTTGAAGTAAATAAAAATCTGTCCTCTCCACTTGTGTATGAGATAGATATCACCTTCCCCATACTTTTCAATATGACATTTTTAGCTTAAAATGCTAAGTTAACTTTCCACAGTCCTGTAAAGGACAGCATTTTACAGTTGGTCACTGACTGACATTAGTCTGAAGTAATAAACACTCAGATCCCAATGAAACATCTAAGTAATTATTTCAAACTTTACTTCATGAAAATATAAACCCCTTAAACTTGGAATTTGAGTAACTGTCCTCTAAACAGTGTATCAGGATTGACAAATCTGTACCATGGATTAAAACCTCCTTTTCTCACAAAACAGACTACATCAAAGTGTATTTTGATGAGCACCTATTCTGAATGCTTCATTTCAAAGCGCGTTAAGTACCTTCCCATTCATCTTTGATGTTATCTCGCACATTCAAATTGATTGTAACGTCTGCTCGCACTCGCATGGGCCAGTTTTCACCAATGTTGGGCTTGGCCACCTCCACCACTGTGAAAGAGACAATGGGCTGTGCCATCCTAGCCCATCCACCAAAGACCACACCTCCATATTCTGATAACCTAAGAAATAAACACCAACATTTTGGTAGTCATTAGTTGATAATAGATTCAATTCTTTTTTAAACTACGAAAAAATTACCCCACAGTAACTTTTAAGAAAAATATAGAATTCTTAACTTTATGTGTTACTGAATTAGATTCATGCAATCCTGCATTTTAGAATCGAAGCATAACATGACTTATATTTCAAAAAACAAAAGCAAGTTATGCTAGCATTATTCAAAAAACTCACAGAGACAGAAGATAAAGGAAAGGTAACAAAAAGCCAAGTACTGAGTATAAAAGACATCACACCAAATAAACCCTTTAAACCAAAAGAAGATTAAAATGTGGCAGATAGCAAATTCAAGAATACTCAGTAACATCCCCCCCAAACAGAGGAGTTTATGACGTTTGCGTATTTTGTCAAGTCAGCCATGGAAAATTAACTCGCCCATCTTAACACAACTAAGGCTTTTTGTTAGCATCCAGCATGCTGCCTTTAACACACCTGCAGGGATACATAGCCACAAACCCCTAAAATATCAACCCTTGGCATGGTAACACCTTATGGAAGGAGTAAGTACAAACCACAGTATCTATGTAATAATTTTAACACCTTTGTTACTATGTACTTAGTATACACACAGTATCAGGTTTTGATTCCTAAACACACTTTGATTAGAAGGGAACTGACTGGCTTGCACCAGTTAATAAATATTACCATGGCTTCATCCTACTGACACTGTCTTCAATGTCCTGCCTGATCTCATAGGTGGACTCCAAGCGGAAAAGATTGAAGTTCCTCAGCAGGTAGTCATGGAGAGTCAGGAACTGTAGATTCAATTTGGGAAGTGCAAGACAGCCTAAGGATTTAAGGGATGATGGACAAACAAAAAAAAAAATATTAATTAATACACTGTTTCTATGAATTCATACATAGACACACACTTTACTGTACATCTGCCATCGCAGTTATCCTTGGAGATTCTAAAAACCACCCCTTTTATCAATACACACCTCTAAAAAGCATGTACTTTTCAGGTTCTCTCTAAAAGATCCTGTACAAGATTGAAGGAATTTTCATCCTTCTAGCACTACAGTGAACTACTTAAATACTAAATCCATCAATGTATTCAGACAACAAAATGAAGTTTAGGAAAATCAAATGCACAACCAAGTAATGGTCTTTAGAAGTGCAACAATTAAGTTAGCATTAAAAAATTATGAAAAAGGCTAATAAAATAATAAAAACCATCCAACAATTTCCCTATTCCCATGCCTTATGTTTATTAGATGCCATAAAAACCATTAATGTACAAAAAAAGCTTTAAGTCACAAAATCAAATTTTAACACGCATCTCTAAAGTCTGTATTACTGCTTTGTTTTTTAAATGAGAAAGAAAAACAGAGGAAGATTAGATCCTACTACACAAGGAGTATTAGAACTCATAGACAGGTTCTAAAGCTTTTTCCATTGTTTTAGGATAGTCTTGAATGAAAATTTTCCATAATTTTAATTCCTATAAGTTACTCATCTAACATTACTGGACTACTATTACAATTTGTTATCTATGTTTAAGACCTGTGAAAGCATCTTGCTTTTGAAACTTGCAATATCATTGTTGAAACCTTTCTCTGGTATAGCTACTGCACACTGACTTTCACAGGCACTGAGAAACAACAGCAATGAAGAAAGGCAGCAGAGCACAGTAATTTATATTGTGGAAAGTCTGATGGTGATAAAATACTTTAACACATTTCCCAACACCAAGTAAGAAACCCTGTCCTGTTAAGCTAGTTATATGCACAAAGGGCAAGGTGTGAAGCAACACCTCTTTAAGGCTGCACAGTGTTCATCTAAGAGACGTTCTTCTTACCTCATTTCTAAAAGGAAACAGAAACAATACTCCTAACATTCTTGGGTTAAATTACTCTGACGTAAATTGTAGACCAAATTTATTTAATTACTTTTAAGAACAAAAAAACCTTTGTAAGACCACAAAACCAACACTGTTTTGTTTGAAACCAGGACAGGAGAACACATGGAGATGAAAAAGAGAAAGTGTAAACTAAACCAAGAGAAGCAAAATAGAAAAAAAATACTAGTAACAGTCTGATAGCAAAAGAAATACTTCACAACAGCACCATCAATACCATAATTCCAAAAGTGTTCACCACAGGAGGAAATGTTTCCACTAGCAACCAGTGTTACTTGACAAAATTACACCTCATCATTAACAAAATTTCTTTAATGCACTATTAAAAAGTCACAATGATGACCTGCCTTCTCCTCCTGCCCTCCCCTCCCTCCCCCTCTGTAACCCATATTGCCATAAATATATTTGGCTGATCAAACATAAGCCCACAGCACACAGAAGTCAACCACCCAGAACAGGATGAATGGCAGTAGAGCTGCTCTGACCTGCATTTAGAACCTGAATGGTTCAGAGCATCACAACAACCTGTGATACCCCCTGATCTTACTCTAAGATACTGGAAGATGCCAAAGTACCGTGTGCAAGTTTCTTGGACAGAATAAACAGAACACATCAGAATTCCTTTTTTTAATTGCAGCATTTACTGAACTACTAATCATACCTTCTCCAGAGTAATATTCAGTGGGCACAATATTTTCATCCCAAATAATCTTCTCTGTGGGATAGAGAGGCATCTGGTTGAGCTGCTGAATTTGAGATATTCGTCGCTCATGACGGGAAACCTAAAGAAAGGAAGCATTTCAAATCTCTGAGTCAAAAAGGAACAATAAAGATACTTTTGAAACAGACAATAATTCATAAGGGGGTCACTTGAGTTTTCTCCATCAATATTTTTCTAATTAAATACTTTAATATAACTAAATGCAAACAGTGACATCAGAAGATGAACAAAGACATAGTCCAACTACTGGTCATAGTACAAGAATCAAACAATCCTTTGGGTATTCAGCAGACCAAAAATGGCACAACAGAATTGAAAATACTCAATCAAGGCTCAGCAGAGAATCAACTTCAAATAAAACTTACTTTACTTTCCATTAAAAATATGGTCAGTACCTAACTAATACTACTCATTCAGTAACAGTTAGTCTTTGTTTCCTCTTTGGAACACAAAAAAAATCTATCCAATACTATAATATGTTATCTGAACAAATATCTTTCCATGGCAGCCATAGGCATATCATTACCTTCAATACCGTAGAAAACCACATGAACTATTTAAAAAAAAACCAACCATGAAACCAACCACGAAACAAACTCATGAAGGAGATTTCAAAAAACAGCTACGGTATTCTGATATCAAATTAGAAGCCTACAATAGTATTGCTACACCTTGAATATCCAAAAAACCATGATGTGCATCAAACAATATTTCAAATTGGTTTGGGGCCCAAATAGATACTGAATATCTAGATCTACTTTAGCAGATCTTTTTGTTTTTAAATGGGAAAAAAACTTTTTCAGAAGAACTCAAAACTGTTTCCAAGGCTCTGCTTACTGACCTAAAAAACACATAAATATAATTTCTCATGGAAACTATATTTATGAATAGGCATTTTCGAATACTTAATTTATATAGTTTTAAACCCCATCTTAACATTCCAATTACTGCCACAACACTGCTGTGGCTCACAGGTGGCTCAGAAAACATTCTAAACGACTACTTTACTGCAGTGCAGCTGCTGGATGTAGCTATGCCTTGAGTTGTGAATAGAAGAAGCGCAAGGAGCATTATTCATGTTTTTACCAGCAATTCCAGCAGGAACTCCTTCTCGTGGCTCGTGTCCTCCCCCTCGGCCAGCGGCGGCAGCAGGCACAGGTACGACGCCACCTGGTGGAGAACGTTGGAGCTGCACGGCGAAAGGAAAACAAGAAACCTCCGTCACACTGAAACCAGGGAGAGCACTCACTTACTGCAGCTGCCTTTTCCGTAAAGACAACTCCAGCCGTCTGATTCCACCAGAGCTAAACAATTACGGGTCAGGCTTTTAAGTGAGGTTTGTGTATAAGGTGTAAGCTGAACCTCTCACCTACAATAACATGGCAAGGGGTGGATATTTTTGTATTTTTTCAAGACCTGACACAGAAGCAAGCAACAAAGCATACACTGCCTTTGTCAAAATACATACTGCTATCCTTTTACTCACAGCATTTACAATGCAGTACAGTTAACACAGTGGCATGCTTTCATGATTTCTGTTGTAGTTCTTCTACAGAACAGAGTAAAAAAAATAAACTAAACAAGTTAGACATTAACTACTGGCTATGCACATGAGAAGTGAGAAGAAAAAAAGGCTGGAAATTTGTTAAATTTAATCACACTGAAAACCAAGAACTTCAATTTCAATTTGCTAACTTACCTAAGAGGTCCAAATAACTTCACCAGTGCATCACGAGTATCTACTGCAGCTACATTTGAGAGTGCAAAGTCGTATAATTCTGGGAAATGTGCAAACGCTGCTCTCTGCAAAAGATCCATGCATGGAAAGTGGATGTAAGCATATTAATCAAATGATTTAATAACAGTTTAAATACTTAGAAAAAAGCACAGTTTCTTCTGGTTCATAACATGAACCACTCTACGGACCCCACCAGGATAGAAATACAAGCCAGATTGAATCTCTGTTTTTCTTAACACCATCTATTTGTTACTCCTCTACTTCTGACACACTATCTTCCTTATTTCACCCTTATACCACCATTTGTTGTCATTAAAATAAAACATAAGGAAGCAGATACACAGCTTTGCAAGCAACTAAGAAAAGCCAGGAACAAGTTTAACTTAACTATGTTTCCTTGAATTGTTCTGTTAAAACTGATGCAAACAATTCTAAAAAGTGTGAGTGAATTTGTACAAGGGACCCCTATGTGCACACTGATCTTGAGGAAATGCTGCCACCTACTGCATCACCACAGGATCCTACAGCATTCTGCTTTCCCTTCTTAACAGACTCAACAGGAACAGTTCATTCTGGTAACACAAGGCCAAAAAATGCTGATGTTTTGCTAGAGCATATTAATTAGTCATAGTCTCATCCACCACTACACATCTTCAACTGCTACAGACAGCCAAGCTAAAGTTATTCCTCTAACTCAAGAGGGAAAATAAAGGGTTTGATTTGGGAAATAACCGCCTGCCTATCCCAAATGCAAATTAGACTACAACAGCAAAACCAAATCCTCTGTCTCTCATAAGCACTTCATCCTCTACTTACCTGCAGAGAAGTAATTCTGTCATAGTGAATTGTAGTCATCTCATTCTCTGTCAAAGCATTTCCAGTCTGATCATTGATTTCAAAGCCAGTGTAGAATTTGAGCATATCTAAAAGCTGAGACATCATCAATATAAATTAGTGGATTAACAATAAGAGACACCCCACAAACACGACAAACAAAACCACAGTTCAAGAGGGCAAATGCACAAACAAGAGCTCCTCAAAGTTCTAGAAGAACTGGGAATAGTATCTGAATTTTATACTTGGCTGATGCACAAAACAGTTTTGGTTAGGTATCTCATCTGCAAGCCATCAAAATTTCAGTATAGTCCACAAGCAATATGGTTTCTTGATATACTAGGGCTTGAAATTGAAACTCATCACAGTAAGGTGACCTAGCCAGAGGCTGTCATTGAACCCAACTTACAGCTTCCTGCTACCAAAAGGGAGAGGCCTTGTGCCTTTTTGCCCTCTCTGATGGCAGCTCTGAAGTTCATCTGACCTTCCAACAGGATTATTTAACTTGGAGGAAGAAAATAATTCAGATATGCTGCTGCCTTTGTGTACCATCAATACTGACCCTCAGCAAAAACGAACAAGTGGCAGAGATGGGGGACAGCAAGCAGCAGGAAAAGCAGCTGAGATGCAGGAAAGGGAACAGATCTTCAGACCCTGCCATATAAAAAACAATGTACTAGCTATGAGTGACTAAACTGAAGGACAGAAATGAAAAACAGCTGCAGTGCAAAACAGGGTGAAGTCAAAATGAACGAGAGAAGAATGCAGTGGGGACAACTTCTGCTATGTGTGTGGTAAAGCATGCCAGAAGCTGCACTGCTTTCTAGCTTGTACTTTTAAGAACTCAAAATCAGAAGCAGAAATATTACTTTGCTCTGGTGAGACCCCACCTGCAGTACTGTGTCCAGCTCTGGGGTCTCCAACACTAAAAAACCTTGTTGGAAAATGTCCAGAGGAGTTTACTATAGGGCTGAAGCACCTCTTCTGTAACAACAGCCTGAGAGTCGAGACTGCTCAGCCTGGAGAAGGCTCCAGGGAGACCCTATAGCTTCCTTTACAGTATCTAAAGGGAACTACAAGGATGGAGAAGGACTTTTCACTGAACATGTAGTCATAGGACAAGAGGGAATGGCCTTACACTGAAGGAGGGTGGGTTTAGATTAGACAGCAGGATAAAACTTTTCACTGTGAGGATGGTGAAGCACTGGAACTGGGTGCCCACAGATGCCCCATCCCTGGAGGTGTTCATGACCAGGTTTGATGGGACTCTGAGTAACCTGATCTAGTGGAAGGTGTCCCTGTCCATGGCAGGGGCATTGGAAGTGGATGATCTTTAAGGTTTGTTCCAAGCCACTCTGTGATTCCATGAAAAGTTATGTGAGTAGTTACACACACAGGTACAGGTAAGAAAAAATACTGTGTGAAAGATTTAAATAAAGATGTAGTTTGTATCAAACAAAAGCCTGTTAAAAAAAAAAAAAAAGAAACCAACTGCAGCATTCAGAAACAAAGGGAATGAAAAAGTTATTTTCAAGAACATTGTATCTCACCTGGCAGAAGAGATGACCCTCTTTTTCTCTTTTAGCAAGACTAGACAGGTAACAGTGAACAACAAGATGGGAGTCATCCAACACTGTATTAAACCAGCGCCGTGTGGGGAGCAAAGCCTGTGGTAAATAACATCATGTTAATACAAGCAGCTCCTCAAAAAGTAAGAAGTCCTGGCTTCTCAGGATTTTCCATTGCAAGAAGGGATATTAAGACAGATTGCTGCAGTTATTTGCATATCTAATACCCTCACAAAGGTATTGAAGCAGCAGTTATGTATGCCAAGACACTGGGTTAATGCAGGTAAGCTGCTATGAACAGTCCTTTATATAACAGGAGCATGGCATGAACTTGCCATGAGTGAGCAGTCATCCTGCCAGTCAAAAAGTAAATTAAATAAAGCAATTATTCTACTACTAAATGTCTACAGAATGATTGTGTGCTAAAAATGATAAGTCAAACTGCTTCAGCGTTGTTTTAAATGTCTATTTTCTACACTAATTAAATTAATTTTAAGCTTGAGGTCTTTAAAATTGCCAACTGCTTCTTCTAAATATGATAGGGTATCTTCTCTTCTTTGCAAAATACTCAACTGTTTTTCAAATCTTTAATAACAACACAAATAGAGAGCTTTTCTTTTCAATAAAGAAATAATAAATAGATTAAGCTGCTATATGTAGCAAATGTTGAACAGCATACAGAAGACCACAACAATTTAAGTGAAAAATGAGCTGTTCTCTGCAGACTGAATTTAGAAAGCCAGAAAGCCATCAGTATGATGTTTAGAACTGAGATGAAAAAAATAAAAAAATCTGTAATAGAAAATGTTGGTTGCCTTGTACAATAATGATGAAAACAAACTCATAAAACCTTGAGAACTCTCCACTGAATTATTACTTTCAAATTATCAAATCACCAGTTTTGGTATGCAGCATATACACTGTAATATGAAACAGTAATATTCTGAAAAAAGCCAAGTAAAAAGCGCCCATGTAGCCCACATGCTACAAAGGCAAAAAGACTTGAATTTACAGATAATTTCTCATTTGCTTGTTACAGTCACTTGAACAGACTTTCTAAACCTGTCTGAATTCTGATCTTTCTATAATACCTAGAGGGAACCAATCTTAGAAATGCTTCTAAGCATTTTAAGTCAGACTTTAGTTCACCTCCCAACACGTTTTCTCTTACCAGAGTATATTACATACATAAGACAGCAAGATCTAATTTAAATTATTCAATCTATTACAACTACAAGAACAGACTACTTCAGTGATTTAACAGAGTGAGCCTGCAGAAATTCACCACAAAAGCATTTTAAAGTTCCCTGTGACACTGTTTCAGAAAAAATGCTTGTTTTATTTCACAGCACCTTCTGAATCTGAAGTTACTCTAAAATAATTACTCATGCAAAAAATTGCAAATGAATGCCTTTTAATACTGGTACTGTGGTGCTTAAAACTGTCTCACTTCCTTGGTATCTGCTGAAAACTTCACAAAACCTTGCTCCATGCCTTATGACTCTAATAAACTGCAGATCCCCAGCCCTGGTACTTCTAAATAATGAAGTCTAGCCAAACAGGAATAGTTTGCATTTCAGACTACTGCTGCTTTCTGGGATTTAACCCAACAACACAAAAGAGACTTTAAGTGACCTGTTATGCACTGGGGGAAGAATAATTCTGAATTATTCCTACCAATTAAAGCATTACACATTTTCAGAAATGGCCAGTATTATTACCTCTATTCCAATTAAATCCTCTTCATTAAGCACTTTAGGATCCTAGTTTTGTCTGCTGGCTTATCAACATTGCTGGTCAGCTCCCAGTTTGGATGCAATGCTACAACCTCTTATTTACAGATGGAAAATCACTTTTAAATCACTTTTAAACAACCACATGCACAGCTGTGACATAATCACCTCCTATTTGGAATAAGGTTGTAATAATTACTTTATGCACTTTAACCCTAGAAAAGTACACCTGGACACTGGCTGAATCCATTTAAAAACTTACCTCAAGGTCTAGCATGAGTTCAATAAACCTCTCACAATAATGAACTTTGTCCATAGAAATAGGACCTAGACAAAAAAATTTTTAGAAGTTTAAATTGATCCATATCACAATATACTTACACTTGAACAATTCCTTAAAAACTAAATAAATGCTACAAATATAAAAGTATTAATTTTAATCTTGTTAAAAGCTAATTAAAATATTATTCTCTTTTTAAAACAATCCTTTCTTATATTAAAAATTCTTCTGGTTAACAATGAAAGAGTAACAGAACCAGAATTTCAGGAGTGATTTTATCTGCTTTGAAAAACCTGGAATAACAAGCAAAAATGCTCACTTCCACAAGGTATCACTTGCCCATTATGTTTGTTAAGAACTTTTAATGCCAGATACTCAAAAATACATTTTTAAAAGCTGCAAACAAGATGTGTGCAAAAGGCCTTGACCATATTCAAAGGTACTCAGAGGTGACTACTAAGGAGCCTTTAGAATCATGTCAAAACACACCACATCTCCCTTGATGACTTTCCAACTCTTACAGCCTCCAAAGAAATGTTGAAGTACATCTAAAACAGGTTTAGTATAATTAGGAAATCAGAAGGGATAAGTATCCTTTCTGAGGAAGCCACATTACAAAATTTACAGCTTAGGTAAGAGCTAAAGTTTGCTAAGAGTTTAACAGAGAAAGGAAAACTCTGGGAACTGATTTCACCCAAATTGTGCTGTGCTTAGAGCATAATAACCCTTTTCTGTTAAAAGGCTAACACCTTCCTCCACAAACACTTTTCCTTTCTAAATCAGGCAAGGAGATAATTTTGCTTGTCACAATGACTCAAGAGCAGTCAAATCTTACAGAATTTCACTTCACTTAGGCTTTTGTTCTTACTGTAAATCAACAGTATGAACAGACAGAGCCTTATGATATCCATTTATACCATCTATTTAATAAGGTACTTAAGTATGAAATGCTTTAAGGCTCTAAGCACACAGTAAAGAATATCAGTTCCCAGAAATATTGTTTTTACTAAGTACATACTGAATAGAAGGAGGTTTAAAGTAGCTTTTTACTGTTTAATTTTTAAAGTTTATACAGATTTGCATATTCATTTTGATATGAAATCCATGCAGACAGGCATAGTGCCCACTACAAGGCTCATCTGAATAAGGTCCCCAACCTCAGGCTGCTATCCTAAGGACTAGTTGCCTCAGCAACACAAAAAGATTTTCAAACAGATTACCAGATAACAAAGTAACATAAGAAACACAGTTACCTGAGACAGGTATTGACTTTAAAACAGAAATGAATTTCTGAATGAGCTGTGAAAGAAATCTTCTCTCTCGATATGCTCTAAAATTGGACATAAGACAAAATAATTAATACTCCTTAAATGCAGACTGGAAGGATATTGTAGCTTTCACAAATACAAAGTTAGCTGCCTCAAAATTATTATACTGATAGTAGGCTGCTTTGAAACACACCTAAACTGTTTAGATGAAAACTTTTCTCTCTGCACTCAGGAAGACAGATTAGCAGCCTACATTTTTGGGCACAGAAACTGGTTAACAACCTATGCTTCTTATGTGTCAAGGAGAAGTCAGTCCCCTCCTACACCTTAGCACAAAGCATTGGAACATTTAATTTTGGTGAGACAGACACACATTACTGAAATTCTTGCATAAGCTATATATACCTAAGAGTGAAACACTTGCTAAAGGTCGTGAAAAAAAGTGAGAAGTTACATGAATATTCTTTTGTGCCTTCATCCTTTAGTTTTAAGATTTGAAATCACAAATTCACTGACCAAATAAAATATGAAGTTCTATAACAGTATTTTGCATAAAGACTACTGAAAAACAGAACAGCTTCCAGGAGACCATGTATGATGAATTCTCATTGGCCACAGGTATTCAAAACCCACCTTTTTCATTGAAACAATTTATTTTAGCTGAAACACAATGAATGCATTAAGGAAAAAAGGCTTCTGTACATACTGCATTCTTGACTCTTCATCCATTTTTGCGTCATTTTTCTTAATTAGATTCCAGAATTTTCTTAGTTTTGGTGTCTTTTTCAACTCTTGTTCCAATCGATTCTGTAATGTTAAAGTGATATTCAGTCACCAAGGAACCTTGTTTTCATGAGATAAAAATACAGTCCAGTCTTTTTATTAAAAAAAAAAGGAAAAAATATATAACAAACTGAAATAAAGAACTGTCTCTGTCTACTCTCACTAAGTATCACTGTGAAACAAAAAGGAAATAATGCTAGAGAGTCCAGCCATGACTAGATGTCAACTTGACTGCCTCCCTTGGCCTTGTCTACAAATTATAGCTTGAAGAAGCTATAAACAACAAAGCTCAGTTTTCTGAAAAATTTCATAAAAAACATTATTACATGGAAATTTACAACAAAAAACCAAAAAGGATTTAGCAAAGCAGACAAAAATGTAATTCCACAGCAATGCTGTAAATATTAGAGTTCCTCAACATGAGAATTCACTGTGCAGGATTTGGACACTGCTTAAAACTGCTCTGCCAGTTAACAGTGTTATGCTTACAGGTTGTAGAGCCATCCACATGGGTAAGGAAATCAGCTGCTGCACCTGTCCTCTGATCAAATCCACTTCCTGTTAGAAAGTCACAGATGATAAAAAATTTTAGAACATTCTTATGTTTTCTGATATGCCTGTCTTACAAAATACATCTATGTACAAATCTGACAAAAACATTTATATTGTTTTATCAGATTTCACAACTTCCTAAGAGGAACCTGCACTATAACCCTACCCAGAGACACCTCTGTACTTTAGGTTCTTTTCATGGAGTCTGTCAGTTCTTAACACTTCAGCATGGGCCCCATCCCTGCAAGTACTTTTAGGACAAAAGCTGCTGAGAACTGATGTTCCTTCTTCCAGCATTTCTTATTCCTGAACTCACCCACCGTGCTTTCTCTACTTGTTTTTAAGCTGTTCTTTGTCTCCTGGAGCCCTTAATTTATCAAGTTTCTCTCACTTCTACACTCTTCCCATTGTCTGAAACAAACCATTTTCTCCATGTCAGTTCAAACGTGCTCTCTCCAACTATGCCTATGATCTGGATCCACAAAGTTTTCCTTCTTTCCTGAGCTACTGAAAAATTTCAATTAACATGTTAAGTACGTCTTCATGGACAAATACTCCATTCTCAGCATTCTGAAACTTCAAACTTCAGTGCTCTTCACTAAAAACCCTACTGTGACTATTCCATTCTGCCTTTCACAAAGAAGGGCAGCTTCTAATAACAGTGTGCTTCCACAGGAACATTTTCAACAGTTTCCCTATGATGTTTTACCAGAAATATGCTCTACAAGAAGGATTCTGTAGTCACCATCAAACTATGTAAAGTGAAGATGCATTTTACCATTGTGGCCACTACAGAAAAACACTATCTCAATAAACTATACACATAAAATTCAAGATGGTTACTGGCTCCCAAAATCATTCCCAAAATCAACTAATACACTTTCTATGTTGTTTTGTCTGAGAGACAATTTTATTTGTGCAGACCCTGATTTTGGATAATACACCCCACATGAACTATAAGTAAGGAAAAAGCCCAGTAGCAAGAGAGGTTAGAGAGCACTGCTACATATAACAGGTAAAGTGTTCTTCCTGCTTGCTACTTAGGATCTTTAACTCTGTTTTAACCACAGATTGAGAACACAAGTGGGTCTAATGCTTTTTTAAAACTAACTCAGAAGAACTGCAGATAAAAATTGTATCTAAACCTGGTTTCAAAAGTGAAAAAAGCCTCACTGTCTTTCTCAATAATTAATGGAAATAATTTTTGTGCTATTTCTTAGGCAAACTAAAAAGAGCACAGTAGTAACTAATCGGTTTTAAATGTGAAGCATCTTTTCAAAAATAAATACATAAATTTTACAGTACCATTTTTAATACAAAAATTTATATTAAATCCTGTTTTTTAATTGTCTAACTGCCAATCCTTCAGTTGCAAGTCTCATCTATGACCTTATACCAGAGAAAAGCAAATGTGTAGAGAGAGATGAGTCAGAGTCAAAACAGAGGGTAAAAGCCCTCTGGTGCTGTGTTTTCATTAAATCAGAATTTTGCTTCACCTGTCTTGTAAGAAGAAATTGCTCAAACTAAACTGCTACAAACACAAAACAGCATAAACACACTGGAAATATTTACATTTACTTTTAACATACCAAACTATTGAAGCAGTGATCCAGGAAAAGCAGCAGGACTGTCTGTTCATGCAGAGAGTACTCACTCTCATTTTCGACCAGTGATGCTTCCAGTATGCGTTTGAAAAAGAAAGGAAAATGTTCTGGCCTTTTTTTGAATGTCTAGGAATAGAAGAGGAAGGTAACTTTGAGTCAGGTTGATAGAAATAATTTCAATCTTCATCCACATAACATAGCAGAAATTCTCTAAATCCATTTAAATCTATAAAAGAAGGGATTATTTTTTTTCATTTTCATTTATTCTAACTAGGCAGCACAAGCAAAACAGACTAATGATATCCTTCTGAAAAGGGATCCTCCCCCTAATAACTACTGCATAGTCTAACAGGTGATGCACAGGACAAACTAAACAAGAAGCACAGGTGAAGCCTTGTGGGGATGCTCACCTCGTGACTGCACAGAAATACTCTAACATCTCCCAGCTAGAAGATAAATGGTAAGTTTTGGCCAAAGCTATGGCAGACTTAAGTGATGTGCAAAAAGTGAGCAAATAAAAACCACCAGAAATTAATTATAGTTCTGGAACTTCCACTGAGCTATGTGAGCAGGAAAAAGATAAACTGAATAATCACCAAGATAAAGTCATTCCTTTACAAGGGCAGTCATGTACCAAATAAATTGAACTAAGCTGCTTGGAACATAATGTGCACCTGACATTTTACTTCTAGCACGTGTGCAAGAAGAAAAGCACACAGATAATATACGAGCAAGTTATTAATTCTTTGTGCTTTGCCAACACTCAAGTAATGGCACACACATTGAACTCAGTGTGCTTCTGAAATAATGCCATGCATAACTAGGCTTCTGTTGTTGAGGTGGCCTGTAAATCCTGAATTGTTTGTAGAAACATTAAATAATTTCTAAACCTATTATTACCAAAAAAAAAAAAAAAAACCACAACCAACCAAACAATATACACAAAAGAAGAGTAAGACATAATTTTAAAATAAAGCAAAAAAGGTAGAAACCAATATGCACGTTTTAAGCAAGGTAGCAAGGTGTTATTGGATAATACATTAGACTTTCAGTGGTGCCTTCTTGAATATACAGATATAGAAATCCTTCTTTTTCCTTCAATATCAGAACAAGAACTTCCCTGTAAATACCCAACCTCTGTCAAGTGGCAAAAAAGTAAATGCTGGTTATAATGTTCAGCATCTCACAGCAGAACCAAGGACTTTCACAGCAGAAGGAATCAAGTAATTTTTCACCTGTCCATTCCCTTCTCCAAAAAAGAACACAAAATTTGGAACACCACATGAGGTATTCCATGAGCTGAGGCACCATTTCCTTTTTAACACTACAAGCTCTTCCACCTTCTGTCACTGTAAGTGAGCACACTGTAAAAGCTGCAACTTGCAGATCAAAGTCAATTCTAGCTGCAATTGAACTCAGTTACCTCCCACGCAGGGACATTCTCTCTGAACTTCTCATTCACCATACAGCAGATTGACATTAAATATGCCTTACTGGACACCTCTGGAGAATAATTCATCCATAGGTAATTTTCAAGGTACTGACTGTGAAGAGATAAAGAGTATTTCATTAGTTGCAGCCACCCACATAATCTGTCACTCATTTAAAAAAGCAGTTATCCACAAGGCTTTTTTTCCCCTTCTTCCCCCGAAAGCCATCTTCATAGTTTGTGAGCAGTTCCTCAAGTTACCTCTCATCTAGGTCACTGAAGCAAAACTTGTTAGACTCAGTAACTGATGACACTAACACTTTCACAGAAAGGACAGGAACCTCTAACCCTGTTCTACTGCTGACATACAAATTCCAGAAGTCCACTGCATGCCATTTGTTAGTGTCAAACCCTTAACCACAACTGACATTTTTTCTTCTGCACTCTTTCTAATTAAGATGCAAAAAAACGAGGGAAGTTTGTCCTTTAGTTACTGGTACTAACTTAGAGACTTGAGCCTTTCTGAAACATATAATGTATCTCAAACAAAAAAAAATCTCATATTTTTTCTTAAGATTTGAGAGATATAAGAACCAAATAGAACATAAAATACTGTGGTTTTAAGTACATATTGCTAATATTTCTTTTACATATTTTTAGACATACTCTGTAAATTCTTCCAGGAAAGTCTGAAGCAGTTGTGAACCACTGTTTAAACAGATTTCCATTCTTTTTCAAGAGAAGAAAACGTTAATGATGCTGCTGCAGTACAATCCATTTTTAACCTCATACTAAGAGACATAATCCAAAAACTTCTCTGATTTCAGCGAGTTCTGATTTAAGACTTAATGATACATTCCAAATTACAGACCCAAGTTTTTCACTTATTTCATTCATACTCTCTTTCTCAGTGTTCCACTTACACTAGAAATTGAGAATCATAAGACAGTCTGAGATGTCACTTACATTTATGGAATTCTTTCCTCTTTAAACTAAGGTCTCCTCACTTAATTTTCCTCAGTTCACAATTCAAGGCCTTACAAAGTATGAACAAATACACTACCTTCAAACTGTCTTACTGCCCTGCATTTGCTTCTCACCTTTACAGGTTCCTAGGAAAATATAACTCCAAATTTCCCTCCCAGTAGCTCACCTGAATTCAAGAAGCATTATCTTCCTAATGGCAAACCTAAAAAAGAAAAATTAATCAATTAACACAGGAAAGAGAGCCTCCCACACACAGCTGCATGGAAAATGGCTATATTTTCCTTTATTTTATTATATAAGGAAACTTGTAGAAACACTCAGGAATTACTTCTGTCCTGACATTTCCATGCAATAGCAACCACTTAAATGCAGAAGCAACTACTGGAACACTGGAGATGCTCAAGTTCATAGAGATTCATTAAGCAATTAAATTCACATTTTAAAGAGATTCATGTAGGTCTTTTAAATATGAAAACACCACTTCTAATAGCCTTGATGATACAAACTGCCTGTGGATGAGAGCATCTCCTGGAAAACTACAATTATATATCTAATCTGTTCAAAATGGTGTTTTCTTCTTAGTGACTGGCAATGGAAGTTTGCTTTGACTCCATATGACAAATTCTTAGATTGTTTTCATACAGGAATAATACAGAGAATTCTCTGCAGAGCTCAATCTTCCCCAAAAAGCTCCAGCTACAGTTACACCTCTTTTCTGCACAGACAGCTGCAGAATGCAGTGTATCTCGGATTTGTCTCCCCCATCTAACAGTACAATTCATTGAAACCACTTTCCCTTCATGAATCTGTAAGAGCAGCCAGAATAGAGGAGGAAGGTGGAGGCAGTGCACTCTGCAGCAGTTTTTGTTCTTTACATTGCTTAGTGGCAAAAGAAGAGATCAGCCTTCTATAACTACCACAACAAAACCAACATAAAAGACAACAGACCACCAGGGAAAGGGTCTGAAAAATATTCACTCCAACCATCACATTTAAGGTTTATGAGCTTAGGAACTCTCTAGTTACCACACTCAGACTTTGAAATACCATCATGGTTACATTACTTAAATGCACTTGAGTAATTTTCATCTGCTTTTAACATATAGGCAAGTTTGAAAGTATTCTATCAAACATTAGAAACAACTCCAACATTGTTAATGTTGGAATGGTAGTAAATAAGAGAAAGCAACTGGTCTACTTACTTTGACCTGACAATTTCTTTTGTATAAACATCTTCAATGACCTATGGAAAAAATTTAAGAGACTTTTATATACCCAGAAATGTGATTCAAAATGCATTAAGACATTTTACTCTGAATTAGATACTCTCTGCTTACAGCTATTAAAATACTTTCAAAATTTTTTTCCAACAATAATGAAAGAACCTGCACTATAAGTCGTAACTGACTTATAGTCTGGCACATTTTGACATCACATGACACAGAGATGCTGTTCAGATGTTGATGTACATCCTAACAATCTACAGTTCTATCACAAATACTACAAAATAAACTGAGGCTAAACGGAGATTTTGGCAAACATCCACAAGGAAAAGAAACTTAACATTTAAGTACCCTGCAGTACACAAAACCTGACACACTATGCCAAATTTTAAACATTCAAAATGCACATATCCACCAGAATGGCAATAAAGTTGTCCGATGGAAGCTTACCAAAGAAGCTTTTAGAAAGAACACAGTTCAGTAATACCTGCATCTTTCATCCCCATTTGATTTCTAAAAGTAGAACCTCTTCAAGCATCTTTTCACCTCTAAGGAGATGCTTGAAAGTCTTTTGCCCTCATAACTTCAGGCCAAAATAAACTGAATAGAATACAAATCAACTGCATGCTACAGCATACCTTCCTGTAAATGTAGTGCCTACATTTATAAACTACAAATACATAACAAATTACATTGTCTCACGCAACAGCTGACCTTCCAAGCAGTCTCCTAATAGTCTCATATAAAATAAGCAATGCTAAATATTGGCACATCACAGACTGGTTGATCCTCATTCCTTTACAGATCCCAACAAAATTCCAGTAGAAGTAATTACCTTTACATCAAAAGACAATGTTTTCTTCACATGTGGAGCCCAGTATTTATTTGCTAACTGCACAAGGATAAAAAAAGATAGGTTAAATACATACATTTTCATGTCAATGACACAACACCTCTACAACATATCCCATCTCCACACTTTATTTCACTAGTATCTTGCTTAATTTCAGCTTATGCTAACTACAAGTAACAAAATCATGTTTTTAACAGCCATGCTTATTTAAGGCTGATAAGCACTGCTGTTTATAGGCTTTTATGCCCAAACCTCTTTCAACAGAAATGCGATTCTTTGGAAAAATTTCAGATGCATAGGCTGCTATCTAACAAACACTTCCTATTCTTAACTAACGTCTAACAAATCCATCAAAAGTAAGCCATAAACTTTTAGGAACTGCAAATGCCAAAGGGCTAGTGATTATGCTTCCTTGAGGAATGTGACAAGTAACTAGAGGCGATATAGAAAAGTCTAGCATTGTAAGGCTCTTTGCTGCAGCCATCACTTCACCAATACTCCCGAGCAATGGTGACAAGAGCTTCCTGTGCAGCTTTATTCAAGCTTCTTGATGCTCTGGACGAGGAAGGAGAGCAGATTAAAAAAAAATAAAAGAAGAAGGAAGACTTGTAGGAAATCACGTAGAACTTTAACCAACAAGGAACTCTCGGCAGCTTTTCTCACATTAAAGCACGCCTTACAGCGATGCGCAGCGCATTGCACCGATGCGTTTGGCAGCGCTGCTTTGTAAATCCCGCTGGTCGGAAGCGCGGGGGGAAGCACCTCTCGTACAGGACAGAGGCGTACATCCCTCACCAGCTGCGACCAGCGAGACCCTGTCACCATCACCCACGGCCTGCAAAGGCTATTTAAACACCGCCAGGATGTCCCTTCGAGCCGCGGCCGCGGCAGAGGCGGCCCGGAGGCGCCGCCGGCCCTACCTGTGTCACGTACTCCGCGTTGATCTGCGACACCGTGGGCGCCACGATCTTCTTCGGCGGGGCCGAGGACGCCGCCGTCGCCGCGGCCGCCGCCATGGTGCCGCCGCTGGAGCCGCCCGGCACAGGCCCCGGTGCCCCGGCGCCGCCAGGCCGAGGGAGGGACCTCCGGGCCGGGAGCAGCGGAGGCGGGAGCGCTTCCGGGGCCGGGAGGGCTGGAGCGGCCGCGGGGCGGCGGGCGGCGGCCGCGCCATCTGCTGCTCCCTCCGTGCCGCTGCAGCTCGACTCGCACCGCCGCAGCTCCCTCCTGCGCTGCTGCACCGCCGCAGCTCCCTCCTCCTGCACTGCAGTCCCCTCCTGCACTGCTGCTCCATCCCTGCACCGCCGCAGCTCCCTCCTACTGCACTGCAGCTCCCTCCTGCACTGCTGCTCCGTCCCTGCACCGCCACAGGTCCCTCACTCCTGCACCGCAGCCCCCTCCTGCACTGCTGCTCCATTCCTGCACCGCCGCAGCTCCCTCACTCCTGCACTGCTGCTCCGTCCCTGCACTGCTGCTCCGTCCCTGCACTGCTGCTCCATCCCTGCACCGCCGCAGCTCCCTCCTGCACTGCTGCTCCGTCCCTGCCGCCTGTCAGCGCACCGCGTTGCTGCCACACTCAGCTTTCTAACGCTTACGGGGACTCCTATTTTATGTATCACCTAGAGCGCAGCTTCCCGTCCATCTAAAGTGAAAAACCCCCACACTCTTTTTAATATCAAACAGTTGCCACCGACTGCTGAGCGTGTTTGAGCGCTCTGTCCCATCCACAGGCCCGAAATTAAGGCCTTTTACTTAAGAGTTGGCCGGGATGATCCTTACCGGTCCCTTCCAACTCAGCGTACTCTGTTGAATCTCTTGAAATGTGTGCAATTTTACAAGGGTAAAATTGCATGCTCAAGGAAGTCAACAGTTTGGTAATGCTTTAGAATGGTTTGCAATTAACTTACCCTATTTGGTAAACTAATTAAGGAGGAAATTACCAGACTCCCCAGGGAAGTTACTGTGCTTTGTTTCTGTGGGCTCATTATCCTGCCACTTGAGTGCTTTAAACTTCCAGGCAGGTCCCATTGAAGTCTGTTTGAATATGACCTCCTTTGTTTTCATATCAAGGTGATCTCCATTTCATTTCTTCAAGCAGAGGTTAAACTGAATATTCTTTTTGAAGTTGAATTAGAATGTACAATGGGAGTGGGAAAGGTAATGGCAGTACCTTGAATAGGATCAGACAATGGCTGCATTCAAATAAATATACCTACTGCATACCTTTACTTTGGAAGATCCAGGAAGACGAGAACTCGTAAAATTTAAAATTTACAAAAGTACCAATAAAAATTTTTGTAAATAACAAGGATTGAAATTGAAGCTACAAAACAGTGATAAAAAAGGACAAAGGAATGTAATTTTATTACGTATATATAGACTGAAAATAGGAACATTTCTGAACTGGCTTTCAGATGGAAGCCAAAAGTTTGGTTTGTGCTAAGATGGGACAATTAGGAGAGACAAATGCATTTTGGACTTTGTAAATTTTGTAAAAAAATTTGTGAATTTTCTCAAACAGCCTTGCAAGGCTAACCTAAATCTTCTGGTTATGCTGGGTCATCAGGCCTGTGTCAAAACCCACAAATTTCTATATGTTATCAAAGCTATGAAACCTCAAGGAGGAATCCACATTTACCTAGCTTTAGTCGTTTGGGTGTCCCAGTGAGGAGGTCAGTTGTCTTCAACCTCACTACAGTCAGTGTGGCAACAGATGTCCTTCCAAAGGGCAAGCCAGAATGAATCTGAGTGCTCTCATTCTCTGAAGGAGCTTCTGGTATCAGAAACTAATATTAGATGCCTAATGTTAGGCAGTAGGATTACATCCCTCGGTGAAAATGTCAAATCAAGTGACAAAGATCCTCTCCCTATAAATAATATATTAATTTTTTTCTCTATAGAGGGTATTGTTTATTTAGAGAGTGCTGGGGACAGTAGGACTACAAATGAATAGCAAAAGTATAAATTAATGCTTTGGAAAATACACTGCTTTCATCCTCAAGAGCAGGGGAACCTCTAAAGAATTGTGGGAGACTAAGCACAATGACACCCAGTGTTGTACCTTTGTCCCCATCTGCAAATCTCACCCCAGCTCACAACTGTCTAATAAGACTGGTCTCTTGAATTCCTATGCTCAGTTTCCCCAGAGTGGAGGCACATCTGACACTTTCCACTCCAAACTCCTTTGTAACTGAGGAGAAATAAAATCCTCTACCCCATCATCCAAGCAGCCTTCTGTGAAGTTCTCCATCTTTCTATACTTATTGGCTTAACATGTCAAGAAAATCAAACATTCCTTTCAAAAACCTGTTAATTCATTAATGAAGACATGTATTATTTAAAAGTCACATATTTGAGTAGATGCAGTTTTCAAGACTATTGTTCATTCCTAGGCTGCAGTCCTGGTCAATTTATATTCCATGCTGCTTTCTCGCTTAATTAGCTCCTCTTGTTTTGGATGCTTCCCCTTCTATATTATTGTAACCAGGAAAAATAGGCTTTTCTCCTTTTCTTTGTAAACTGTGTAAGGCAAGGTCATCAGTGAGCTGGCCATTGGTTTTATGTCAGTTATACTCTCCTGAGCACAGTTCCACCAGAACAGGAAGTACCTAGTGATAATCAGCAGGAGTTGAGTCTATGTTCTCTGCTTTCTGCCTTGTGGATTATTTTAGATTCTTCCTAGAGCCACAGAAAATATTAATTCCTGGCAATGAAAACTCCAGACAATTCATAGATAAAGATTTCAAACATTTATTGATTTTGTTTGTTACTGTTACAGAGTCATCAGTGAGACATGACCACTGAATTCAGCAGATTCAGCGGTGCCATAGATTTAGCAGGGCCATACTTCTAATGTAAACACTGTTTCACTTTTGACTGTTTGTCTATCACATGAAGATTTAGACTTCAGTTTCTTAGACATAAACTCTGCTCTAAGACTCTGTATGGATACCATCTTGTACCTTTGTATACTCTGGTGGGAAAGTTTGGTTCCAAAGCAGGTAAAAAATGCCAACACTGTACTCAGCATGCAAAATGGCATTATCTTGCCCATTGTAGTAATCCAATTTTTTCAAAATTATGAACAGGCATCTTGTCAGGTGGACAACTGACTTGTTCTCCTCCAAGGAAGCATTCTGCTGGGGCAGATGTTTCCCCATGTGCCTCAGCCTGGTCACTGCAGCACAGCAGCAGTGACTATTCCTGGCTCTTTGATCTGGAATGATGGGGTGGCTACTTTCACAGCTCTACTGTCACCTGTCCAGGTGGCCAGGGGAGCAGGACAAACGTTCCCCTGACATAGGATGGAATTGAAGATATCAAAACCTTCTTTCCAGGGTGAAGACTCTGTTCCCTCATAGCTGAGGGCATGCTAACACCACTCTCATAAAAGAGAAAAGCAGCTCACTGACAGCAGCACTGTTGTACTGCCCCATGCTCTCCCATCCAGGAGCTGTTTTGCTGCTGGTCCACCTGTAACGTTTCGAGCTAGGCATAAAGTTCCAGTACATGACCAAGCCTGTTGAGTCTTTGGCCTCAACTGCTTCTTGATAGAGACACTGGGGCCTGATAGATGGAGACTCTTCTTCCTTCCCAATTCATTGACTGTGGCTGTACTTCCCTTTTCGAGAGCAGTTTTTTCTCCTTTCTGCATATACTGAATACCCTTAGTGTTTCTTGGCCCATGTGTACCATAACTCAGAGGCCAAGGGAAGTTTACATTCCCTTTTTGAAAGTGAGCCCTGAGTGTTCTGACAGCCATGCTCTGTGTGCAGAAAGACAAAACCAGCTAAGTTTTGGTGACTGAATTGTGCTTTCCGTGTGCACAACTTACAGATTTTGAGGTGGTTTTTAATAGAACTATGCTTCTCAGGATGGGGGTTGAAATATCTGGCATGCACCTCGCTGCTGTATGGGCCTGTGTTGTCTGGCCTAATGTCATTGCATCGTACTACATGTGTACACTTGGCTTTGGGGAGGTGCCCAGCTGTACACCTTCATTTAAAGCAGATGAATCTCAGCCTGAGTGACACTAAGCCATATGTTGGGTAGGCTTTCTGTGAAGTGAGTCTGTAAAGCTTAGGGAACACATCGCTTTAAAATCAGCTTTTATCTTAGTTTATTGACTTTTGCACGTACACATGAGATTTTCAAGAGGCATCCCTCTGAAAAGCTCTGGAACCGAAATCTTGACATATGAGAATTTCAAGTGTCATCATGCATCACGTAAATATACCAACTTGCATGTACCACTTTTCTTCTAATCAAAGGACAAAAGTGATTATTAATATGCAATATTTTGAAATATTTCTTGCTAAGTTATATGAAATAAGTTTTTGAAAGTGATGAGGGGATGAACTGCATATAAATAGAATAATATGTACATTAAGCAAAGAAGAGCTGACATCTCTGTGTCTCTCACTGGTTGAAATTATAGAAAAAATATATTAATTTAAACCTGCTTTCAAGTAAATAAAATTTGGAAAATCTTCTCAAAAAAGATTAGAGGAATCCTTGAACATGTAAAAAGCTTAGACACAATGACAGGGGGTTATTGCTTTGGTTATAGCTCATCCTTCATAGCAGTTAATATTCATATAAACTAAACGTTCAGTCTGTTCATTACAGCTTTAATTCAATCATGTCACATTGGTTTTACTATTTTATTTATGTGCATTCTTCTAGTCCAAGACTTTTATCACTGTGTTCATCTCATTAAATATGTGTACTTCCACTCAGTAAATATGGGTACTTTCAAAAATGATGCCTCAGTTTAGTAACAGATGCTTCTTAAAATATTTAGAATTTTAAAGTGTAAAGAAGCCATCAGTAGCATTCTGATTTGTGTATAAATATTTATTTAGCACACATTCTGGCCAATGTACTGCCCTTGATTTTTGTGCAAAACTTACAGTAACTTTAATGGATATTCTGAGCTCATGACTAGAGGAAAATATGGTTAATTCAGCAACCCAGCTGCTTTTATATCCCAGAATAGCAAGCAGTGCCTCTAGTGAAGGAGATGGTGAAAGAGGAGACTTTGTGTCATTCTTAGCTTTCTGTTGCTGGGCTCACATTTGGGTAACAGCTCAAGTTACAGCAGGCTCAGGACTATTCTAATTCTCTTCAGAGACTTCTAGCTAGGTTCCTGCCAGCTGAGAGAGAACAGTGGTAAGAAGGTGAGATCAATGGTCAGAAAAGCTCTAGCAATATTGATAAAAATCCTGTGAGAGGCTTTTATGTGGTGATGTTTCTGTGTGGAAAAAATTAATGTGAAATAAATCTGTTTGATGGAGAAGTTTCATCACTGAAGTGAGATTTTTAAGGCAAATAATTTCCTTTCTGCTAGTGCTGACATGAGAAGTGCTATAGAAATTTGGGTCCATTTGCAGCATCATTGCAAAAGTACATTCTTGGTCACATCTCTTTTCTCACAATCAGGGAAGAAAATACACGTTGTAGACAAAACTGTAACATTTCTAATATGCAGCAAAAAACTCAAGACAGCAATTCTAAGATGCTGAGAGCTAGCTCCAGTTTCCTAAAGCTTTCATCCTTGCTTTTCTCTATATTCTCTAGGTTTTTGGTTGACATTTCCATTAGCATTTCAGGATTTTAAAGGAGTATAAAATAGCGATAAAACAGAAGACATATGGAAAACAGCAAATTCACACCCGTGTAATAAAAAAAAAGTTTTTACTTTTAGTAATTCCTTTTATTGTAAAAACCCTTCTACTGTAATATAAATTACAGTATTACCCAATAAATCATTTTAGCTTATTGGCAAATAGACATTTTTCCTCCACTGATTGCATTAGCATCCAGACACATTATTCAACATCTGAGAGGATTCCTCCAGAGCTATTCTCATTATCCAAGTACCTGCCATTTTTAAGACCCAAAGTAAAAATACAAGATATAGTACACTACAGCAAACAATGTTGGGAAAATAGTGGTCCAAGGTTGCTCTCAGTGTAATGAAAAAATCCTAACCTGTTTTGAACTTAAAATTCTATTATCCTCAAATTGGCTGCTACACCTGGGGTGTCTAGATAGCTTAGCAGACTTCTACTTCATTTAGTAGGACTATTGTCACTAGCAGGAATCCCTCTGCTCTGCTTTGTTTTCAGAATCATCTTAGAAACAAAATCAGCTAGAAATTGAGAAAATAATCTGATATTTCTGCTTTTGCAAACACATACTAGGGATTAAAATTAATGTCCTAAAAAATGCACAGATGAAGTAATGCTACAGCATCCAGAGAGTGTTTTCCTTTATGTCAATAGGATTTGAATGCAGTGTATTAGGAGTACAAAGGAGAGACACAATGCATAACTGGCTTCTTTAGTTTAGGAACAGCCTTTTACTTTTTTAAATAGCAATGGCCACAGAATTCTGTTTCTCCTCCTTCACCGTGTCAGCAAGGCACATTCCAGTGCCACAGGCAAAGCTGGACAGTCACCATATCCACGTGCTCCTACACACCCAGATGACTGTGAGTGGAGAGTGACAGGCCACAGCCTGCATCGTCACCAGCCAGCTTCTCACCTCTTGCTGCCCTCACATCCTCAGGCACTCTTTACACACCATGGCAGGACAGGGCAGCAGCCAGCTCTGTGGCTCTTGGACTGGAGCTCACACATGGGGTTTTACAGGGCCATACAGACTGGCACCAGGGACACTGGAAGGATTCCAGCAGAGAGGAAAAATTTCAGCCACATACCCAAATCATGTCAAGTGTGTAAGAGTCAAGCCACACATAAGGATATCCTGGGAGCAGTCAGGAGCTGGAATGGCAGACAGCAGAAGTACAACAGCATTCAGAGGCCCATGATAACTCAGCATAATGACACTTTCACGTTAGAACAATAGTTTCTCAACAAGGAAATATCAGTTCTCTTGTGAGTCATTTTGTTGTCATAGGACTGATTTCTCCTTCACTTGCATGGACTTTGAAGATTCACTTTTTTAACAGATGCTAAAAAAAAGCTGTTTAAAAGCTGCTTGACAGAACTAGTCATTATATGAAGAAATACAACTTATTTGCTTAACCTGGAGAAAGAACGTTATAGGAGAGCATAGAAAAGTCACTTCTGTAATTTCAATTTTCTTTATGATAACTGCCTCTCCGACACATCTCATCCACAGCCATCAGACCGTAAAACCAGGCTATTAAGTTAAAACTTACACTTTAAAAATCCACAAAACCTTGTGCTAGGAATATGAACCATTACCACTTCAGTTATTTAGGAGCTCTGGGCATTTTCAACATCATTACAAGGGGCCATTAGATGGACTGAATTCACAGTCTTTATTGATTTAAGAGTCATCCAGCTGTACTTAGGTAAGTGTTACTCAAATGAGCTACCATTGAGAGATTATGACTTTTGGAGTTTTACATTTATACTAGGAGGCAGTCAGGAAAACTAAACATTAGATCCAGCGTCTTGGTTTGAAGCCTAAGGTGTCAGTAACTTCAATTAAGTTTATTTTGTGTTTATCTCCCTCACTAATTATTTTGTTGGCTCTGGGTGTGTGAGAGCAGACCAGAGCTGAGTGAGAAACCCAACGCACAGTGAAAAGCAGTTTCAGTGATGAAACAGATTTTTCTGTGGTTTATTATTGCTTTTTTCCTCTTTTGAATTTTGCTGTAGATACATATAGGAATACTTACATGTGTATGTTTTGACTTTCTGCAAACCTTGCGTGGGGGTACAGCTGCCACCCACACACACACCTTGGGCCACACTATGATCTCAGAACAGCTCCTCAGGCCTTGGCCTTGATGAAGTGGGGCTGAGCTACTCTTGAGCTTAACAGAAACACTCTCTCTTCCTGGGAACTTCTGTTATCTAACAAGCTCCTGGTTTTTAACAAACAGCCTTGGAAACTTATTTTTGTTGCCTGCATAACAACACAAGTGGAAAAATTTTTTTGTACCAAACTTTCAAAGAAAGTTACCGAGCTGAATTTCATCCAGGATGAAAAGTTACTGTGACTAAAGGCAACTCTCTAGCAACCTTATAAACAGAGTCCTAAGTGAGACCCTTGGAGTTCCCCTGAACCACAGTGGGCTTCAACCAGCACTTGGCCTGAGTGGGATGGCTCTCAGCTGGTGACTCTCAAGCTTGCTACACTCTGAGGACTGCACTGAACACCATTGGGCTGATTCCCCCCAGGCAGCCCTTTGCCCACTGAGAAGATGCAATGGCGTCTGATGTGAGAACTTCACTGAACTTGAGGGAGGTTTTTCACAGGTATATACCCTGGACATACTCCTTTAGTTCTCTGTGTGTGTGAGAGTGAATCTGCTGAAGGAAACAGACCATGAGTGTTGCTCTCTTGGATTCTGAAGTATGTTAAATTTGTGAGTTAGGCCTGTGAGTTACTGTGGTGCTATATAAGTTCTTTGGGAAATGGTTTAAATTCAGTGCTTTTAAACTGTTGGTCAAATCTGGGGCTAAGTTTGGGGCTAAGTCTGGGGCAAGGGGCTCCCCATTTGAACCTCGTGACTCAATTGGAGGGTCCCTCTTATTTCTTTTATCCTTTACCCTTTTCCATACTTTGTCTTTTTCCATCACCAACATCCACACAGATTATTTTAGTTTGATTTTAGTCATAGATTGATTTATTTTCAATTTTAGACTGTTTTTTTGTGGAAGAGGTTTTACAGAGCCAGAGAAAAGTTTGATAAAAGGATCCATGTTTACCCCTGAAAGAATTTTCTACCAAGGTCATTGACATAGAAACCAAGAAAGAAAGGATAAATAAGAGAAACCTGCAACTGCCTATTGGAGTAAGCACTTTGTCTCTCATGACCAATGAGTAAAGTGTAAACTTAGGAGTTTTGTAAGAATGTATGAAAAGCATGCATGCTAGAATAAAAACGGTTTGAAGCCTTCTGGAAATGGAGTGTGTGGCTTTGCATTGTCTCAGTCTCAACTACAACAATATTTGTCTGTATACTTTAACCATCCAATTAGTAATGAACACTGCCAACAAACTTTGTTGTGCTTTCACTTTTACATTAAACTGCTTTTGATGATACCTTTGCCAGTGATTCCTTGACCAACCTAATACAGTCATTTGTGACACACTGCAATGATAGTGCAGCATGAACATTTTAAAGGCATCCCTAGCCACATCTAGGCAGCAAATGTATGATGTGATCAGTTAGCACTGCAGTTGAATAATTTGTCTTAAAAAAATCCCTTTTACTTTTTTCTGCTTGTTTTAAAATATTTGACCCTTCTTCTATTCCACACAGAACAACCTCAGTTCTAAACCCATGCTGTTGGAGAAGTTCTCCTCAGCAGGAGCTCATGGTTAACACAGAAGGACCAACTGTTTTCCTCTGTAGAATATGCTTTGGTTCCGCATAGTCTCAAAAAATCCACTACTTCAGTACTATCAGATTATTATTATTAGTCATCAGTTCATTCTAACAAAACCACAGGCAATGTTTCTGCCACCAAAGATATTTAAAGAGTGATGGCTTGAAGTTGCCTCGAAGCATTATGGAAAATGACTGACATACTAATCAACAGAAGTGTTACTGTGAACACAGAGAGAACTGCTCTAGTTCAAATTCTCAAAGATACCTGAAGAATCTCACTGTTAACAGCAAAACACACAGGATTCCAACCTTGGGTTTTTTCTTTCCTGAATCTTAGAAACCATTTAACCCCTTTTCAGGTAGTTTATGGAATAATCCCCATAAAATAATTAATTTATACTGACACAAAACTTTTTATGAAGGGATGGAGAGCCAGATAGACATTGTGACTCTGAAATCCAAGCCCAAAGATTTCAGTACTTTTCAAATTCATCAGACAGTAACACTTCCTGCAAATGTCTATTCATCCCTCAAAATATTTTTGTATTACTTTCCCCTCATTTTACTTAAATTGGTATTTTCAAAATGTTTAAGTTTTGTCTTCTCTAAACATTACTCTCATAGCATTTTTAAATGACTGTAACTCCATAAGAAAGATGTTATTATCTTCAAACATATTTATATTTTGTAACAAAAAATATCTGAAATGACACCTATTGTTCTATCATATAAAGTTATTTTGATGCAGTCTTTTCTGCATAATGAATGTTAGGTAGTTTCAAAACTCTGGTTTGCACATAAAGCACACTCTGAAAGTACATATAAATAAAATAGTTTATTACCAGTATTTTAAAAGAGCTCTACAATACGCTTTCAAAACATTTTATACAGCATTTTGCCTTTCAATATGAAACAATTCACACAAGGAGAAAAAAAATCTCAATATATAACTATAATCATCATTAATATATACTGAATTTGTCTGTCATACAAAAGGCAGAGTAACTACAGACTGTTTCCAAGCATTTTTCTTGGTTTTATTCTCACTGAAAATGGAAAAGTAACATGTATGAAAATAAAACTCCTTTTGCCCTTCATGTTCACCAAGTACCACAACATTCATGCCATTTCAAAAATAAAAAAAAAATCAAACCCATTTTACTTAAATAAATATGTTTCTATTTAAATACTAAAAAAATTGTCATGTATCTTACAGGTATGTTAATTTAGAAACAGGAATAAGAACTTCAGGATTCAGCTACTTAAAGTTGCATAACAAAGGAAGTATCCTAAAAGGTAGTTTTTCGGAGGACAAAAAAGAAGAAACAAACTTCATTCTTGTTTGTGATGTATGAGCTCCACTGTACTTGCCAGCCCCATTGGCACAATGGACAAAACCATCTAGTTACCAGAAAGTAAAACTACAGATTCTATTAATACAAAATCAGAATTACTTAATTTCAGTTAAAAGTAATTTTCAGTCTCTTATATTTAATGTAATGAGAAAATGACTTCCTGACAAAACTGCTCATCTGAGTTATTATCACATCTTAAGAGAACATTTCTTTTACTGGTTCACTTTGTATGCTAGAAGGAGACTGAACAGAGTAAGCCCATTTTTAACCTTAATGCTAATTTCTTGTCTTCTTTTCTTACAGAAAAAAACTCAGTAAAGTATAAATTGGCCAAAAATGCTAGAGAAGGCAAGGGATTTACAAGAAAGTAGAGTTAATGAAGTGGTGAAATGAATAAATTGATTATATATCCTAATATTATAGAATTATCTCCTTGTATTTTATATAAAAAGGGAAATTATCTAATTCCTCATGTATAGCTCTCCAAGCACATTAAATGTAAATAACAAAGCAGGTTTTTTTTCCTATCCTATAGGAAACAGAATCTTCTATAACACATCAACATTTTTCTCACTAAATTTTCTCCCCTTTTTCTACTTTTTCTACTCTCTTCTCTTTTATCAAAAAAACCCCCTTTTTTTTAAGTATGGGATAGATACAGCAAAAATCCTTTGCTTGGAACATATGGGGAGCCAGAAGAAAGCAAAATGACCTTTTTTTCATATTCTCAAAATTATCTTTTTGTCTTTACTGATAGTTTAAAAGTGTTACATTTTCCCATATAGTATTTTATAGTTTTAGGGATAATTATCTTATTCATGAAATACTGTAGATTACTGCAACACTATTGATACAACATGAATGTGTATTTATAAATTTAATCTAGCCAAGGGGAATGCAAAGTGCGTGTGGGTTTGTTGCATTTTAAAAAAACATCTCAACATGAATATCTCAGAAATTATATTAAGTAGAGAGTTTTGAAGACAGTAAATTAACTTCACCAGGTCATCTCTGTAATAGAAAATATAATCCCCTTCAGTTAATTGTTTGGCCTGTTATAAATCTTTTATAATTATGCAACCAAAAAATGTTAAAATTATTTCATAGGACATTATCCTGTTTTGATAAAACTAATACATTTTCTGCTTGTTCCTCAGTGGAACTAAGCTTTAAGCTCTCTTTAAAGTGAATAAGGTGGTGTCTTTTCAAATGTGGGGCTTGTCTGAATTTTTTTCCACAAACTAAACATTCAAATGGCTTCTGTCCAGCATGCATTAGATGATGTCTTTCAAGCTTAGAAGGAGATTTAAAAGTTTTAAAGCAGATACTGCATTGATATAATTTGTTAACAGCTTCACTTTTTTCACTACTTTCAGAAAAATCATGCCAATAGCTGTAACAGCTTTGCTCTGTTTCCAGCAATTTACTGCACAAATACGGCTGTGGGTTTCTACTGCTGGTGTCAAGAACAAAATCCCCTGATTCAATTTCAACTTTGATTTCAGCTGCTTGGTTTGACTGAATCAGCTCAAATTCTTGAAAGCCAGATGGCTGTGAAGGTGTTTGAGAGTAACCTGAATAACCCACAGGCTGAGAAGACATAAATTCAGTGTGATCTCCCTGGTGGTTGAAAAGTTTGTTCAGGTTTACAAATTCTACCTGGCAAACGGGGCTTTTACAGGCTCTCTTTTCAGTATGGGTGAGCTGATGTCTTTTTAAGTGAGCTGACTGTCTAAATGCCTTCCCACAAACATTACAGCCAAAGGGCTTTTGTCCCGTGTGTGTAAGATAATGTCTTTGAAGTTTGGATGAAGATGGAAAAATTTTTTCACATCTGTCACATTTACACACTTTGTGTCTGTTATGTGTATTTTTTGCAGAAGATGAAAAAGCAGAGCGAAGTACTTCTGGATTATCAAAAAAACGATCATTTGATGAACCATAAAAAGCATCATCTTTATTATCCAGTGAATCACCAACATTTAAGATGCCTTCACCAGGAAGCACATCTTTGCAATTCCTGCCCACGTCAGGAGGCTGTGGGTACTCCTGCCAAGGCAATGGCACAGCAAACGTTCTTTTCACCCGACTACAAACTGACTGGTGCACGTCACGCCGGCCCCGGCGCTCCTTGGGAGGTTTGGTGGACACGTGCTGATCACAACGCTGCTCCCTAGCTGTGACCAGGGCAGGACTTCCAACATGACCTGATTTAATTTTTTTTCTGTCAGTCAGAGAAAAATCTGTTGCCTTTCCTCCAGTATGCTTCAGTTTCATCAGGCTCTTATTTTTCCTGTTGACTGCGCATCTGCGTGCTGTTGTACCATTATTTGAACTTCTGCTGTCTTTTGGATAACAACATTTGTGTAACTTTAGAAAATGCTCTGTTTCAAAACACTGGTCACATGCTGGGCACTGAAAGGGTACAATATAAATTGAGTGCACATCATGTGGGTCATTCTCCTGTGACTTGTGTGTATCAGCATTCTCAAAACTATCCCATTTTCCTTCCAACACGTTGTGTAGTCTGGGACATTTAAGAGTCTTTGCTTTGCATACAGTATTGGGGAAAGTCTTATTTCTGGCATGGAGCTGTTTATGCTTCATGAGTTTGCTCCGTATTTTAAATCCCTTCTGACAAAAACAGCACTGAAAAGGCCTTTCTTCTGTGTGTGTGAGCTGATGAATTTTCAAGTGTGTTGACTGTCTGAAAGATTTGCCACATGAAGAACACTTAAAAGGTTTCTGGCCAGTGTGAATAAGGAAGTGCCTTTCTAGCTTGGATCTGGATGGAAATGTCTTGTTACACGATTCACAAGTGTGAGTTTTCTTCTTTCTCCTTCTGGCACCACGTTGATGATCTGACTTGAGACACTGATGCAGCATCCACCTCTCTTCAGTTGCAAAGGGTTTCCAGCACACAGAACAATGAAATATGCCACAAGTGACCCTGTCCTGCTCAGAACTCACATAGTTTTCTGTTTGCTTTGTATCATTCTCATAATTTTCATTATGAAGTTGCTGATGCTTTAAGAAAGTGATTACATTTTTGAAGTTTCTATAGCAAACAATACACTTAAAAGGCAGATTATGGGTTAACTGATGCCTCTCCAGGTGGACTAACTGCCTGAACGTTTTATTGCATACATGACACTCAAATGGCTTTTGACCAGTATGTATGAGGTAATGCCTAGCTAATTTTGATGGGGTTTCAAACTGTTTATAGCATATGTCACAAATATATGGCTTTTTCTTGGGTATCTTGACAGCTGCTACACAATGCTGAGTTTTTAACATTTTTAAGAGGTAATTACACCTCGCCTACTCTTAATTTCTTCAGATAGGTATTTCGAGTGAAATCATCAAGTGCACACTAAGATGGAACACTGAACAAGCAGCAAATTTTCTTAGGAGAGAGATTCTTAAATCCCACTGGTTCCTAAAACAAGAAAAAGAGTATTATTTAGCCTATATTAATGCATAAGTGCCTAAGTTTGTCTCTTGTTTTCTACAGAAGATACCAAAAGTATCTAGATTAGCACACTGTTGATTTAATTTAGCTTAAAATACTTTCCTTGTAACAGAGTAATCACTAGTTGCTACGTGATACAGAAAAACTAGATTATTTACCAGAAGAAAAACAAGTTTAAGTCATCTGTGCTATAAATGCATCTGTTCTTCCAAATAATACACAGTTCAGCTACATTAAATTAATTTTTAAAAAATTCAAGAACTTATTGTAATAAATGTCTTCTCTACAGCAGTAATTTTAACGCCTATGTAAAATATTTATGAAGATGAGAGAAAAAGAGAAGAACTAAGATTTCTTGCACTTCAGAAATACATTAAATGAATGCACTGTTAGTGAAAAGAAAACACTTAGCTTCAATATACTGTTAAATTTACTATTCATGTTTCTGCATCTTATCAACTGTACACAGCAGTACAATCAATTTTGATTTCTCTCACAATGGCAAACGGTGGAGCCAGCAGCAAGAGCAACATACTAGCCACAAACTACAACCATAACAAAGACAACTCCCAGAACATGGAAAAAACACAGGCTATGTTTGCTGTCTCACCATAAAGCTAGAATATCAGGGTTGTGATACCTAACCATGCATATACTGTGAAGTCATCAGGAATACCAAGGTAGTCAGCATAATTCATCATAATTATTGTTTTAGTCTAAACCAAAATAGTGAAATAGTTCTAATTTTGTTTGAATTTTCAACACAGAATACAGCTGGGCAAGCTACTGTGCCTCAGCTCAATGACTTACAAACAAGAAAAAATAATTTGCAAGTTCCTGAGTGCATGAAAAGTTATTAAAATTTTCATAGGAACAGCTAGAAAGTACCTCAACCAAGCCTTCCACTGTGAGGCCAACCCGTGTCTCGACAGCCTCCAAAGTGGTCTTAAAAACTTCACTGAGGGAGGTTCCTTAACCTCAGCAGGGCTCCTGCTTCAAAGTTTCACCTCCTCATGAAGCTTTTCCTTCCACCCAGCTCAGCCTTTCTTTGCTACAAAGCTATTGTCAGTGTTCTCTGCCACTACTTTATGTATTCAAAGTCTGCTTTCTCATCTTTTGTTTTGAAACTATGAAAATCCTGGGGTTTTCTAAGTACTGCTTTTAGGTTCACCAAAAACAAAACAAAACAAAACAAAACAAAAAACAACTAAAAAACCTGTGTTTTTAATCATCTCTGGACCAATTTCAGTTGGTCACCTCATTCCTAAATTGCAGCATCTAAAAAAGATTAAATATTCCAGTCCACAAGCGCAGTACAAACAACAGAATAAAAAACCCTCTATGATATTACCAATATAAAACAAAAGGGATGAAGGGAGCAAACTTTAAAGCAAGAGCATAACAGTTAGCACTTGAGTTGTAATATCTAACTACCACAAATCATAGTTAGTAGAAATATCTTGCGTATCTCACAGTTATTACAAGTTGAATATTCATTTAACATACCAGCAGAATAAAAAATTAATTTCTTCAGTGCCTCCAAAACCCTTTTCACTTCACAAAGAGATAATGTCCTTTTTATAAAAAAAATCATAAGTATCCAAAATGTCTATTCAAAGTAACTGCAAAGAATAAAAGCCTACTGCATTTTAAAGCAAGTTACAACCAGGTTCAAGACTCAAGAAGCATACACTAAGACTGAAAATATCTGGGCAATCAAGATTTTTCTTAAGCTTAATGGAAAGAAAACCTGGCAATGAGGTAGAATTGTTCCATCCCTACCAGATATGTTCCTATGTAACTGTGGGCCTTAATAAGGAACATTTGGATGTTTGCCTAAGAAGTGACTGTCACTACACTGAGGAGTTTCTTAATCTCGCTGAAACAGTTCAGGGTAGATAAAGCAGTTGAGAATGTCATTTTTTCCTTTCCAATTCTCTTTTCCTGTAGAATTTTAACAGCTACTCAGTTTCAGTCTCCTTTTGAAGATGAAAGAAAACAGAACACTTTTAGGAGACCCCCTTTTCCTCCCAGTTGTCACATCATGTGGATGCTGGGAGTTTAGAGAGAGTAAGTGTGTGACACCAAATGCTTTCTAGTTGGTGCTACCACGAAGCTAAAGACAGGCAGGCTGAGGAGAGGAGAAAAGATCCTCTGCTCTGCTGAGTTTCTGTGCAGCTCAAGGCAGCCTCCATTAGCAGGGAAAGAAAATCTCCTGAGGAAGAACTGCAAAGAGTGATGAATTTCAGTTAACATACTGTCATGCAGATCTAATTTAGACATCAGGAAAATGCTCAAACACTACAGTGACATGCAAGGAAAAGAAGTCCGAAGTAAGAGACAGCTGTGGCACATTACACAAGGGATTTTGTATTTAGCTTATAAATTTTTTAAGATTCTATCTGGTGAATGAGGAAAATGCTCTGTAGTACAAGGTGTCAAAAGCAGAGCAGAGCTTCTTGCTGTGATCTTCTTGCCCTGTGAAAGACTAAGGCTCAGATAAGCTAAACCAAGGGGATGCAAGGGAAGGAGAAAGGAGCCAAGACAGAGCATTACTGTGTGGCCCAAATATATTTTCAAATCCTATTTACTAAGGACAGGCATCTCCACAGCTATTTCAAGGTGCTCTGTGCCTTGGACATCTAAGGAATAAACATGCTGCTGCTGAAGATCAAAGAGCAAAAGACAAGCTTGGAATGTTGCTTCCTGCTAGCCTTGTCCTAATTAGAGTTAGAAAACACCTCACTATGTGAAAAGGATTTGGTTTCTGGCAAAGCTCCAATTTAATATTACGTTGTCTCTACTTTTCATCTTAGCTGCAAGGTCATGCAGAAAAATAGAACCAAGGAGTTACACAGGCCACTGAAAGTTCAGAGAGGACCCTCCTAAGTAGTATTGTTTAATAATTAACTGTTTCCTTAATATTACAGATGGCAGCAAGCTGCAACAAAACAAAACCATGATGGAAGAAAATTCTGAACTCGAATCCAGTCTTTGCTAATCAGAAAAGTTTGCATTGTAGTGTTTGTTTTTTTTTGTTGTTGTTTTAAAAAGCTCCAATAAAAAAGTAAACAACCAACCAGGAAGAGGAAAGAGGGTATTTAAATAAGAAAAGCAAGATCTACAATTTAGGACAGAATAATCCCCTGGTGCAGAAAAGACCTAGGGTCTAAGTTGGAACAGAAGGTGAATATGCCAAAGGCTGCCATCCATACCAGGATGAGTGAACAGATGTAAAGCTTTAAGAGGACATAAATCTTCCTTCCTACTTACTTACTACTGTTTAGAATTCAGCTAGAGTAGTCTAGTTTTGAATACTGCCCTTTGAATTGAGTCAAACATATGAATTGATCAGAATGAATGAATTCAGAGAAGGGGATCAAGAATGATCTGAGCTTAAATGCAAAATATACAAAAAAAGATTAAAGTAACTGAGAATATTTAGGCTAAAAAAGAGGAGACATAATTAAAAAAAAAATAACACACACACACACCCTGCAAGACAAAGCAGAAGAATCACTTTTAAGGGAAACAGAAATAAGCTGTTCCCCAAACCATTCATTGTTGTGAATGAAAATGGCTTCAAATTACTGTAGAAAGAATTCAAGTATATTATTGTCCTTACAGCTGCAAAGTGTTTCTTAATGAGCATACAAATAAGTTATATGGGGAGACTGCTCTGCCTGCATTGGAGGTCTCCAAAGCAGGTTGTACAAACATTTTTCAAATTCCCACACTCATACAGCTGACCCTACATAAGAGAATATCTTCTTGTATTAATTTTTGGTGACTCCTTATTGTAATTCAAAACAAGACATTTAGGAATTCAAAATTCAATATATTTCAAAATTTTCCAGGGAGGATTCTTCTGCATTATTATTAGTATATCTTCAAATCCTTGAGGCACACTAATGCTTATAACCTCCCAGAAACAATTATATAAGAAAACGAATTATAATAATAGGTATGTGAAGAAACATAAGGTGCCTCAGATAACACTAATGACTCAAAAAGAAAGTGAAAATCTAGCTGCTGATTTATGAAACAGCATGCCAGAGAGAGGAACCTGAGCACCAAGACAAACATTTTGCCCGCTGGATGTCCTCACCAGCTCTCCCGAGGGAAAAGTTTGGATTGCTACAATGGGAGAACAAATCACATCAGAAATGGAACCTTAACTCGCCACTTACACAGAAATCAACAACAGGCATTATGGCTCCTCAAAGTTAACACCCTTTATTCTCTCCTCTTTTCCTTGTAACTATCCCATACACTTCCTGAAGCCAACCAAAGTAAAAGATGTATGATGGTCAAGCAGGGCTGGTTTAAAAACAAACGTACGTTCTGCTTCAGGGGCCTGAGAGCCCTGCGTGTCACCCACACTCCCCCAACAGGACTCACGTAAATCCAGTCAGAAACCTAAGAGCAGGTGTCGAGGCGGCCCTTGCGGACACACATACATACATACATACACACAGACATACAGACATACATAGCACCCCCGCCCCGGGCCGGCTCTCCCTCAGCGGGTCCCTACTGGGCCCGCGGCCGCCCGGCCCCGCCGCGCCTTCCCCCGCGCACGGAGACCCCCCCGGCCCGGCCCGGCCCCACGGTGCCCCGGGCTCGGCCCGGGGAAGGGGCAGCGACCGGGGACGAAGAAGGGAGCGACCTGGAGAAGCAGCTAGCGCACCTCCACCTTCCTCATCTCTCCCGGGATTGCTGCCGCCTAAACTCTTCCCCCCGGATGGCACCGGGACAGCGGGAAACCCGGGCCGCTGCTTTCCGTTCCCCCCGCAAGCCGGCCCCGCCCGCCGCTGGGCCGCGGCCGGGACCAGGGGCGGGGGAGGCTTCATTGATGTCATTTATGCCCAGGCAGAACATGCCCCCGGCCCTGCCGATACATTTTTAATTGGTGTGGCACGTTGTTCCGTACGAACAAGACACATTTTCTACTGCAGCCACCCAAAAGCACATAACCAGTGCGCGGTGGTTGCAGGGTTGCAAGCAAAGCACGATGGCAATTACACTCTTATTATGTGTTAAACGCACCGCAAAGCCAAACCAACTGGCCTGAAAGGGCAGGAAATGGTACCAGGAAGGGAAGGGGAGAAGAGACGCTTGCCCAGGAATTCTAAAAGCACCTCCAATTACGCGTGCACACAAATGTGACGGGTTTGGCTCCTCTGCAGGAGAGCGGGAGCCAACAAGGGCAGGAGCCGTGGCTGAGGGATGGACACCGGCCCAGCCGGACTCAGATCTCCCTCGGTGGCCACAGCCCGGCTGAGGAATGGCCAGCAAAGGGCCGAAGGCATACAAAAAAGGACAGATGCCATTTACAGGCGGGGCCTGCATCCAGTTCAGGGCTCCCCAGCCAGGACCTGCTGGAGCAAGTCAGAAGAGGCCGCAAGAAGGAGCAATAGGAGCACCTCACCTGTGAAGACACACTTGGAGAGCTGGGGTTGTTGAGGAAGAGAGAAGGCTCTGGGGAAACCCTACTGCTGCCCTCCTGTGCTTAAAGGAGGCTTATAAGACTTTCCAAGGCGTATAGTGACAGGACAAGGAGCAAACATTTTAAACTGAAAGAGAATAGATTTAGATTGGACATAAAGAATCAATGTTGCACAAATAAGAGTGGTGAGGCACTGAAAAAGGTTGCCCAGAAGCTGTGGATGCCCCATCCCTGAAGTGCTCAAGGCCAGGCTGAATGGGCTTTAAGCAAGTTGGTCTGGTGAAAGATGTCCCTATCTACAGCAAGGGATTAGGCTAGATAACCTGGGTTTGGTCCCTGCCAAACCAAATCACTCTGTTCTGTGATTCTGCCTCATAAAAGAACATGCAAATGACACAACAAAGTGTAAGAGATTAATCATAAATGTCTGTTAATAAAACACAAGGACATGGATGAGGCTGGTTACATTGGTCCCCGTTGGGACAGAGAATTTCTAGTCACGAGACTTTTGACTTAGCCACCTGCATTTACAGCTCAATATGAACTCTATTAGTGAAATCCCAAACTCTTTATCAAAAGCACATAAAGACATATTGCAAATTTCTTCTATTTTTTGTAATTTGTTATTTTTAAGGTATCTGCCATATCCCAGGAATTACAGAGGACCAACAGATGCTTTCTATGCTTTCCTTTTTCCTTTAAAAAAGGGACAGTTCACCAACCCCCACCTTTTTAAACACTGATAATTGATTTGACTATCTTTGTGAGTGAAATTGCAATACTGAAGACAAAATAAGTGATTCCCTGCGATAAAGCTTATAAGAGGTTTAATTTTTTTCATGCAGATGCATTTTCCTAAGAGCTTTGCTTATTTTCTTTTGTTCATGCAGACTGAAATTAAATAATTATTTGCACGTGCAGCATAAATTTCTTAGAAAAACATGACTGCCAGCTCACTCATCTTTTTTCAGCTGTCCTTTTACTGAGACTCCATCTCGGTACAATGGATCTGACTCTTAGCAGGAGGAACAGAAGAGGGCAGAGCAAACAAAATATCAAAGATGTAAATTAGTAAAGTTTTAAAATTGCTGTGGTAACTTAAATTGTCTTTCTGCTCTGGGTGTTAAGCCCTCTTTCCTAGTCCTACTGGTAATTCAAGTAGAAGCCATCTGTGCTGAGGAAACTCCAAACAACTGCTCTATATATAAAAAAGTAATTGTTTACTCATGAATGTTGTATACAGAATTGAAAGAGAATTTGGCAGCATTTACTAGCCTAAGGATAATTTTTTCAGGCCTTGGTGCCTGTGAAGAGCTGTTCTTGAGATACCTAGAAATGTCCTTTTGTGATTCCTAGGAACAAATGTCTGTAGAACAATCACTACTTCTTAGCCTAGCAACATTAAAAATCAAATTATTCTCATTGCCAGTGGTATAAATAATATCTGACCTAATTCACCACACACGAGCCAAATTGTAACACTACAGAACAAAATTTATTTCCATTTAAGCTGAAATGCTCAAGCAAACAGCATAGTTAGTGTTGCTTGTTGCTTTAGTAGCATACAGTCACATATTAACCAGTTACTCCCTGAAAGGGAGCCAAGTCTTGTGGTTAAAATGGGGATTGGGACAGCCTAGAGCTGAAGGCTTGAAAACACTATATGGCCACAGGGAAGTCACTCAGGCTTCTAGATGTCCCTCCCCTAGCTATAAAAAGTGCATAATAATTGCCGTGTGCATCTCATAAAGCTATTCAGAAATATTAGTCATCATTTAATTACTCCAGATCACCTGAATATATATATTTTTCTTTTTAAAGCATCTATTTCATTTTAAAGTGTATCCAGCCTTAGCAGCCTGCTCATGAAACCCCTGGTCTGGTCTGAAGCAAGTACACAAGCAACTGAGCTCTGCGTGTGCCTGGTAACAAGCTAGTATAGCAGACCCACAGCTGGTGTAGATTGTTGTAGCTCTCTTGATTTTAACAAAGCTGTTGCAGTGAATACCAGCTGAGAATCTTCTTGTGTAGTTCTAGAAGTTACCAGAAAATATAATCCAAAAATACTAAATTCAATCCTAGCCCAGTTATAACAAAACAGGTGAATTAATTCAATATGTTTTTGTGGAAAACACTGCAAACACATGGAGTCAATTATATGGTTTTATGATGCCAAAGAAAAAATAGGCAGGGTTTGTAGGAAGTCATGTTGCAACATTGTAGCAACAATGCAAGACCTCCTAGGAGTGGAAAGTGGATTTCTTCTAAATCTAAACTGATTTCAACTATTCACTTATGCCTTCTTCCCACATCTCGGTTGTGGATGTCTTTTTGTAACCTGACCACAGTTATTTTCACAATCCTGTCCCACTTCAGCAAGTCATTGGGATTTACTCGCTGCCCTTTGCCTCATCTTGTGTGCTTCCAAGCTGTAGGTAGATATGTGCTGGGATCTTGATGACCTGTTAATCGAGGTGCTGTGGTACACACCATTCTTGTAACTATTCTCCAGCTGGTTTTTCTTTCTGATGCTTCCACATCCAGATGTTATTCATTCTTACTGTACACTAATATTAACATTTGTAGCAGTTTTCTACATGCTAAGAATATGCAGAATATTCAGGATGTGCATGCTTTTGTATACACATTATCCTTGTTTTACTTGTCTAGATAAGGTTACATTTAACAGATAATAAACCAGGAGCATATTGAAACAACCTGCATGATTGTTATCTAACTTGGCACTTGAGAGGTTTTACAGAATTAGCTGTAGTGATAGCTATATTGTTATGTGCAAGATCCTTTTTAAGCAGTTTTTTTTCAAAGAAAAGGAAATGTAAAAAAATAAATGAAAAAATAATTCCTAAACTTTCCTTAAATAAAAATTGTGCAATAGAATAGTTTCACTGGCTAGCGCTGAATTTCAAGATCTTGAAATGCTGTGTTCCTTCATTCGTGAAAGAAAATTTTACACAAGAACATAAGTTATGTAATTTTTTACATTATTATTCTAAATGCATAGTGCTCCACTTCTTGTAGAAGGCACACTATCTAGAGTAGGTATTAACATCTCAGTCTCAATTTTAACAGAAAATGAGTGATTAGTCTTTTTGTGGGTATATGCTGTAGTCTATTGATATGGAAAGCCAGATCTCATTCAAATAGATTTCCGTTCCCATTAATTTTTAGGAAGCATAAGATTTTGCCTTAAAATATTGTGAAGATGCCTCTGCAAGCTGACAGTTGGCAATTCAATTACATGAGTTGCAGGGACAGTCTGTGAGTTAACTGCAACACATTATCATTAATCTGCTCTTGTCTGCTTTTGTAAGGTGTTCCCTACTTTAAACACAAGCTGTATATGCAATGTGTTACAGCGATTCCCCTGGTGTTATTTTTATTGTGTTATAGGCTAAATAGACACATAACACAGTATATAACTTGCTAATGTGTCAATTAATGCCACCTCGGGGCTGCAGTAAATTGCAAAGGCTTTTAAAACTGTGAATATGCATTTAATGTTAGTCTTAGGTTTCTTCCTTTTTCTATTGCCCTATTTTCTGCCTTTTTTTTTCCCTAAATAGTCCATCTTAAAGCCCTCTGGTGCATAACAATGAATTGCCTTGAGGGAAGATAGTTGTTTAATGAATCTCAGAAATATGTATTCTACACATGCTAGTATCATATTGTATTTGATTAAGCACTGTGTGTCAAGAGCTCCATAAATTCTCTCTGTATGCTCAAAACAGAAAACAACTTGTAATGAAATTTTTGAGAAGAATAAAAGTTATTCAGCCAGACTTACAAAAACATAGGGAAAAGAAAGAGAAATTTCCAAAGAATATGACATAATTTTAAAGACAACACATTCTACTCACTTAATTCTATGAGATGTAAGAATAATCACATTTCAGTGCCTTTAAGAATCATTTTCATTAACTTTTTGGCTTTGTCTAGCAATATATTATGCTTTGTTTAGCAGTATATTTCAAAATAATTTTCTTATCTGGTATAATGTACTTGAAACTTATACACAAACCAGTGTATGTAGATGTTCATTTGTTGAGTGAAAAACCCACAAATTGCTGGCTCACAGCTCTTAATCTCTTCAATCCCTTAAGAATCCCTGCTTTGAAATTAGTTGCAGGCTCTATCAATTTTATCTGTTTAAATGGACAAACCTAATTACTACAGAAGAGCAATTGATTTTTAAATTACCACTGATTGCACAGTGGGTATCTCAGTGGGAAGACAGGTACATTCAGGCTCTCAAATAGAATCAATGTATTAATTAATCTACAGATTGACATACTCCATAGAAAGTTCCCCTCTCTTCACCTCCTTCCTGTAGATTCATTTGTTTCATTTTGAAAGACATTTCTGATGATATAAAAGTGAAAAATCAAAATGCAATATAAAATTGCACTTTCTGTGTCTAATGTGTGAGTTTTGAGTTTCTAACTTTGCACATCCAGTGCCATTTGCTAGCTTAGGTGGACACTGAGTGACAAAGTATTCCTTACATCACTGAAACATTAAATTGTGCAATATAATTCCAAGGTATATGTATGCATGCAAGAACTAAAAATGACCTTTCATTAAATGGAAATTCATTCCTTTCATGGAATTAGTAAAATTAACATAAACAAAAACAGATATGGAGAAAACAAAACATGTGCTCAGTACTGTGCCCACTGCTGGCCTTCCCAGTAGAAGGTAGAGCTGGAAATACTGGAATGAGTCCAGCAAAAAGGCACTAAGATGATTAAGTAGCATCTGCTCTGGAAGGAGAAGCTCAAAGAGCTGTGGTTGTTTAGCCTCAGAAGGAGAAGACTTAGCAGGGATCTTATCAATGTGTTTAGATACATTTTGAAGTGGGAGGCAGGGAGGGAAGAAGCTGGAGCTGGACTCCTCTCAGTGGCCGCCACTGCAAGGGCAGGAGGCACAGACTGAAATCCAGTGCTCCCCCTAAACATGAAGAAAAAATCCTCAACTTTTTTGCTTTGAAAATAGTAAAACTCTGGAAGAGGTAGCTGTGAGGTCTCCATCACTAGAGACATTAGGGACAAAATTAAAGGTAGTTGGAGCTGATGCAGGTTTGAAAGACAACAGGATCTAACATTTAAGCTTGTTTATAGGTCTGTGGACCATAGCTTTAGTTAAGGAGAAATATACGAGCTATGAACAAAACAGTCAAAATTACTGCTGGACAGACCAGTTTCAGTGTCATTCCCTGGGAGAATAGTGTCAATAAGAATATTCAGAACCAGTTATTCTCAGATTTGGTAGGCAATAGTGAATGATTACTGAATCAAATAGAGCTGATTCTATTTTAGAACTGATTTACATTTGATTTTTGAAGTGGTATGTGCACTAAAGAACAGCTAGTCATAAAAACAACCTTTTAAGTGATGCCATGCAGATAACATTTTGATTAGCTGATGCTTAATAGAATTTAGTCTTCAGGTTTATTGATTTCAAAAGAAAGAGTGAATTTCACGAAATTAGAATTAATTAAACCACATAGTGGTCAGCAAGGAAAGCTAAACATCAGTGATGCGAAGTGTAGTGGTGAAATAAGATTTACTGAAAATCAAACATTATGAATCTTAAAAAAATAGATAACAAAAGGTTCTTTGTCCACATAAATTTAAAAGAACATTAAGTGACATCCCTGTTCCCTGATATGGAGGATAAACCATGCATGGTTCAAAATGCAATGGATATTTTGCCTCAGTTTTCAATATGGATCAGTAGGTAGGTGAAAAGAGAGGGAAACTGAGAATCTTAAGTAGCAGCAAAACTCATAAGGCTTGAAGTATGACAATTGGGAAAGCTGTATGTTTATTTTTCCAGAAATACAACAGTAGTAGAACATGAGGCACTTGAGCACCTGTGGCACCAGGAAATTGGATTTGATGAGCTATGAAATCCTTTCCATTCTTAAACTCCAGTGCCCCTGTATTGACTTGTTCAAAAACTTCTGTCTGTCAATACAATTAGTTTTATCTACACTGCAGAGAATCTTGACAAATCAAATTGTCAAATCATCAAATTATTTGATAACTTAATAAACATGCCGAAATTTAATAGATTTGCATAATGTCAACTAAAGTTATATTGCAGGAAGGATACAATTAGCTTGGACAAAAATATACTTTTGGCTTCTAAGGCTAGATATTTTGCATAAGGATTGGATATTAAGGTAAAAGATATTTTCTATCTCACAGTGCTTTACCCTTCCAACTTCAGCTTTAAATTACCTTTACATGAGTAATAAAAACAAGAAAACAGAAAATTGGTAAATTCTACACACCCCCTAAGACCTCTAGTTATTGAAATGCATTGTGGATACTCATGTCAGCCTACACATTTACTTGTGTCTCCTTGACTACTCCAGAACTGTAATGAGAGTGTAACACCTTTAACTATAACAGTCTACATCTGTCTATTTCCCCTTTCATTGGAGAGAGAGGAAATGCTGATTTTTCAGAGTCCCATCCCTTACTCCCATAGATTGTCTACCTTTTACCATATGTTATGTTGTGTTTCCATTTATGACAAACTGAATTTCATCTGTTCACCACCCCTGTCTATCCTTGCCCTAGTGGGTATGTTGGGTCTTTTCTAGGACAAAGTCCAAACTACTTTTTTTGCTTGACATCATTCATCTGATACCAGCACACAGTCTGATGGCATAAGTAAGCTGCTAGGCTTAGGCATGAATTTCCAGGACATGTCTTCACCTAATGTACTTTCTTGAGTTAGCCAGAAGAAGAAGACACTTTCTTGCTAGTTGTACTGAACGTGCTGCCCACAGCTAACCCTGAAAGGTTTAAACAGTCAAACAGTATGGATAAATGATGCATTTGCCTTCAAAACTCACTCTGATACTTCATCTGCCCTGCAGTGTGATCACCACTGCACAGTTATTCTGAAAACCCTGATGCATTCTTTAGTTTCCAACTTTTGCTTTAACCCTAAGTCAGAAAGCAAATAATACTATGAACAACTTCCTGGGCTCAGTGGTCTGAGTTTGGTAGCTTTCCATTAAAACTCTTGTTTCAGTAAGTCAAAAGCTGAAGGTGCTTCACTGTGTAGGGTCTGTCTTTGATCCAGCAAAAGCATTCCACATCCTATAATGAATTTTACCATCCTATAATTCTGAGTTTACATGGTACTTTTTTCTACACCTTTTCCATTCATCTTTTGTATAGTAACAACTTAAAAGCTTCAAAAAGATGAGACTTTAAACCCTGTAGAAGGTCCACCAATGAATAGATAAAGTAAACCATCCCAGGACCTAAAAGTCATCTGGCAGAGATCAGTACAATATATAAAAAGATTAGAAACCAAAGCACCAGTCCAAAGAGAAGGTTTTGTTTCTGTTACTGAATGCTGACTACTGGAGGGAAAGGAAAATGGTTCCCTGTATCCCATTTCTTGCCTTAGCTCTTTTTGGAAAACCAGTGACCACAGAACCTCTTATGTTTTACCCTTATGTTTAGGTTTATGAATTAGAGAAAAAGATGATCACTCAGTAGTCATAAACATCTTAATTTCAAGATGAATGATTGGTTAACAAAAAAGCTGTAATTACCTGCTAATCAGCACTAGTCAATGTTGGCCAATTCATAATGGCTTTACTGCTCTTCCCAGTCTTGCACCATCCTATGTTTTTGTCTGAGTGGACCATAGGATTCCTCTCAGTTTCACTCAATATTTGCTGAGCCATGTCTTCATTCATATCTTCAGCATCTTTGTTTTAATGTCCCAGCACAACTTCAGATATTTGTTCAGGAGTCTATCTATATTAATCACCATAAGGAATAACAGATCTGTAGGCCACCTGCCAGTACCTAGCAGAAAGAAAAACAGCAAAAGAAAAATGATAGAATGAAACAAGAGAAGTTATAGAAACTGTTTAGTTTCATTCCTGGTCTGAAATTCTGTCATTTTCTGATAGGGGTCCAGCAGTGCATGACATCATAAATCCAGCAATGCATGCAGTAACAGCAGAACATTGTGATGTATGACTGTGGCATTCAGCACTGTTTTTAAAACACTGCAGTGCAGGGCAATCACGGAAATGCAAAGGAAAGATGTTTAGGTACATATGTCCACACATCTACAGCATGATGAGACCTGATGTTACAAATCATTTAACCCTCAGAAAAAACCTGGCAAATTTTAAAGGTATGTGTAACCCTGGAAGAGCATGAAACTACAAAACTTAGGATACTGTTTTGATGCACTCAGGTGAAGTAAAGGACACATTTCTAAACTCTCTCACAGAATGAAATGTTCTCTCCAGCCTGGGTACTGTAACTTCTCATTATATTCACTTCCAGTACTGAGAAGGCAAAGATGTATGAGAAAATCTATACTGCAACACAACTTGCTGGATTGCTGCAGCATCAGTGAACAGTATTTATTATTAAAAAATACAAGACTGAAATATGTGTAATGTATTTTGTTCTTAAAACTTACAAAATACATACAACAAACAGCATAAATTGATCCTCATTTCTTCTGCTTGCAGGCTGTCACCATCCATTTTCCTGTTGAATAACCAGCTTGTGACAATACACATAATGGATGAGATAAAATAGTTTTTAAATTTGATTATAGGCTTTGCACTTGAAGTGCGAAGGTTGTGTTAGCATTTCCACTATGAGCTCCTGTTTTGACAGCGTTTATGTTGCCACCATAAAAATGCGTTTCTGACTTAGTCTGGCTACTTAAGATTGCTGTCTGAGGAATAATTAGATTATGCATAATTAAAAAAATATTTTTATGTGCACTTCCATACATTGGAACATTGTTAATAAAGATTTTTAGTATCATGATCAAAGGCTGACTAGTGCTCCTTTCTTTAAAACCACATATCTTTTTTTTACCTCTACATCTCCTATTATGCTTAGCTGATAGAACTTTTCAGGTATCATTATCTCCAAGAGGATTCCAGTTATGTACTAGAAAAAAAAATAAACAAAAAAGAAACTTTGTATGTTTCTAAATATTCTCAGATATGTAACCATAAATTCCTTTCAAAAAGGGAGAGGTTAAGTGCTGCGTCAGTTTTCATGCTGAGGATTATGAAATGATAGTGATACCTCAGGAAATATTTTTTATATAAATTTAATTAATTTTTTTAATGTATTATAAATTCACCAAAATTTGTGCAAAGCTTACATTAGTGGAACTAGTCGAGAACTGCCTGAAGAAACCACCTTTTAATTAGAAAATACTCATTCACTAAAACTATTTTTTGACCCATCTATCAGTTTTAACACAACCATTTTTGGTGAAGTTATCTTATGTCAAGCATGTGTTTTTCCTGACTGAAACTGGAAAGTGAGACTGCCCCTCTTCCTGAACAAAGAAATAGCTAAGACATTCATAGGGGATGTGGAAAAATCCCACTTCACTGCTGTGCTCTGCAACTGGCAAAACTGGAATTTAAACCCATGTGTCTGTATGTGATGTGTGCCTGAGGCATGAAGCTGCTGATTGTTGCTGTTTTGCTAGTTAAAAGAAAACAGCTCAGAGTTAACCTACTTTGCTGGAAAAGCTGAGATATCCTGAGATCTCCCCAGCTCTGTGCATGTAGCAGCTGTTGTCAGTGTAAATGAAAACACTGTATGTAGTCCCATAAAATATTGTGCCATGTTTACACAGGTACAAGCGACCCCACATTACATGAAGTGACAGAAAGGCTGCCTCTGGAAGGGGTTGGACTTGCTTCCATTGTGTACTTCATACAGTCAGATCTAAAAAACCAGAGGGGTGATTAAATGTCATTGAGTGGATATATTAATATTTTTAAAAACCCTAACATTTAAATGCCAGTGTATGCGAATGGTTCAAAGTACACATCCAGTCTTGCAATGTCTGAATATATGCTCAACATACACACTGCAATCAAAAATCAGTTTGGCAGGGAATTCCTTGACAATTCTGGCTTGAAGCTCAAAGATATATTACACCTCCTCCTTATCTCAAAACAGAAAGTGCACAAGCCAAGATTTGTCAGTGGGCCATGCCTTGTGCTGTGCCCAAACTGTGGTTGTGTTTATGGCTATGAAGTAGATGAAGAATGTGCATTTTGTCTTTGTGACGAATTTGCTGCCTTATGGTTAATGATGAAGATTCAGGTATAAAGTGTTTGGAATTTCTGTTTGTAAGTTGAACCATTATCTATAGAGAATAATCAGAGTGAGGATTGGGATTTCAGGATGCTGTGGTTTCTAAGGCAGCTTCTTATGGGAAACAATGAGATGAGGAAGATCACAGCAGTAGACCTAATTATTCCTTATTATCTTCTCTTAATTTTTTTTCCATTGTCTCCTTGATTCTTGAGAAGGATTTTTTTTTTCAGGGGGAGCCACCCAAAACCATTTTTTTTCTATTTTTGGGAGCCACATTTCCTACTTTCTCAGTAGGATAAGTCAGCCAGTTCACCTTCTCATGGAAAAATAAAAATGAAAAAAAAATATTTTGAAAGTTTAAAATTTTAGTTATGAGGAAGATCAAACTGTCTATTTTCATTGTATTTTTGAACTTTAGGCAGATGACTTAGTAATGAAGAGGTTAAATCTCCCATGTACCTAAAATATGTTCTTAGGAATAGATTTCAGTTAGGTTAAAGCAGGACAAACATATCAAGTCTCTATATAACTCTATACAGTTCCCTTTCAACATATGGCTAGGAAAGGACATTGATGAAAACAGTGACCTAAGAATTTTGAAAGCCTCTGGCATAAATACTTCAGTTAAAAACAGAGATGTAGTGAGAAGTATGGGGAACTTAGGAAACCACTTGGGGTTAATATTCCAATAAAGTACATGAAAGATTAGTCTGAAATTAAAGGCACTTTTCATATCTCTAATATAACTGAAACAACGAAAACAGTTGGTGAACATGTCACTCACTTTTTAGACATGTCTCAGCTGTCCATGTGCTTACCACATCACCCTGTTAAATTTTTAGAGTTTTTAATATGAATATCAATCCTTCTTTTCATAAATGTAACCCATAAATGCCAGAAATCCCTTAGGAGTTTTCTCAGACTTTATTTAATGCCCCACAAGAAAGGATGTAAAAGAGACCTTTCTTTTGTAAAGTGATCCTATAATTCTGTTCAATATCCATCATTTTCAAGGCCAAGTAATCATATTTAATGGATCCTAAATTACTTTCTGTCAGGCAAGGATTCCCTCGATAATATTAACCAGTACAGAGGGCTGACACTTGGAGGGCTGAAGCTAAGAGGTTTTTTTATTGCAAGCAGCTTACAAGTACTTAGACAGGGGTGATGATCACTAGCCCTGCAGTAGGCAAGGGTCAGTGTTTCCATTTTGACCTGCGCTTTGAATGGGTTTTAACTTGGCAATAAATACTCAAATTGGTTTCTGCCAAAAAAGTAATGCCTAAAGTGACCTGCAAAGGATTTTTATCCATTGCTGCGTTTGTCTTGTATTTTTTTCTCTCATTTTTTGTGTGTGGGTTATGATTTCTTATGGCATTTGAAGATATTGTCTGAGATCAGCAAGAGCGGGATGTTCTCTAAGGAAAAGGGAGCCAAGGGTGACCAAAGGCAGGTGCAGGGCTGTGATTGCACTAACAAAGGGTCCAGTCCCATAAAACCCAAAGCAGAGGACAGCAAGTCTGGTGATGGCAATGAGGGTCAGCCAACAGTCCAGGGGTTGCCAGACAAATCTGTGGTGGTCAGACAAGTGCATGTCCAAGCTGTGAAAGCGAGTCAGTGAGTCAGGATCAAGGCTGGATGACTGGGGTGCATGGCCAGGCATGGCCAAGGACCCTTGGCAGGGATCAAGTGAAAGAACAGGGAATTGAAAGCAGCTTCTGAGAAAGGAGGGCTCGAGCAGCCCCTTCTTCCAGTTTTTTCTCATGCAACTCTTTTCTCAACAATCTAAACCATGATTATGCAGGTGCACTGTGTCTGTGGTGCCTTGAGAACAGACAGAAATCCCTTGGAGCAGGGGCCTGAGGCTGCTCTCAAAGTACTGGTAAATGCAAGTCTGCAAGCTTGTATCTACCTCAGATTTTGTTCCTTTTTTCATATACTTTGCTTTTTCTGCTGATACATTTGAGTTCAAATAAGCAGCATCATGTCTAGTCTTTAATCTTGAGTAGAAGTTTTTGTAGAGAGGAGCTTGTTGTGCTGTGAAGAGGTGATTGGGAATGCATTCACTCTGTGAAGTGCCTCCAATTTTACCTAGGGTGCCTTCACTAATTCAGAAGTTATGGAATTGATATTTCAAAAATTAAACTCTTTTTCCAAGTATTCTATAGAAATTAAAGTTCAGAAAATATTTAATAAAAGTTACTTAAAATCGTTAGTCAAACATTGTCAAAACACTTTTCATCTCAATTTTTTCAGTAGAGAATGGTACTGAAGATTTCAGGATATGGAACATTGGGGTTATATGGTCTGGACTGAGTTTGATAATAAGCACATGATTTTCTGTGCTGTTAAATGAAAAAATACTGTATTTATTACCTCTACTGTACAATAAGATCCAGCACTAATGAGGAGGAAATCAGCTCTACATTATTGAAATTAAGGACCAATAAGGGGATACACTGAAAACTTAGCATTGCCAATCTAGTTTTTAATAAGATAGGTGCTAAGGATCTGAGTGACATTTCTCAGTCTGTTCGCTAAAAATTTCTTTTTCATTACAAATTAGTCATTTAAAGGATGGTCTTGCTCCCATATGTAGTTGTTTACAAGATGAGGCTACCCCAAGGTTTCCCTAGTGGGAAATACCATTCATCTCCCACATAAAAATGGTTTCATTGTCAACTACTGAGAAAAATATGACTTTCAGAGTTCTGCTGTGCTTTGGTTTGTTTCTGAAAAATTGAGAGATCAAATATTTTCTTGATCAAAAAAATGCTTTAAAACAAAATTTGTTATTATTTGTGCAGTGCTGAAACACTATTGTACTTGGTGTTGCATCATGCCTAGGGACAAAGATTCCTGCTCTCTGGAGAAAATACAATAACTTCTGTCAATTCTCCCAAAGTCCCATTCTGCAGACTTTGCTGAGTCCCATAGCTACAGGTGGTGGTATACCAGGTCTCAAGTCAAGGAATTTCTATTACTTCTGGATGCATTCAAAGCTTTTTCTGTATATCTCCATAGCAACAAAATAGACAGTAAAGATCCTTTCCATGTGCCAAATAGTAGTCACATTTTATTGTAAATTTCATGTTCCATTTTTGTTTTATAATTTCTACTAATTTGTACTCTTTTGTACTCAATAAAGTTTCTACTCTTGTCTCTGATAAGTGCTTTACACCGATCCTACAGAATTTATCTGAACTATACAGATATTCCTAGGAATTTAACCACCAGATGATCACAGGCTTCAAATGGAAAAAGCTTTTTCCATCATCCCAACATACTGTATTGAAGTGAAGAAAATATTTTTCCTCAAAAGTAACATTATTTCACAGAAATATTTTTTTCTTTTTTTGGGACTGACAGGTTTGCCAATATTCATCTACAGTGGAGAGTTTGAATCAGTGATATGAACATTATGCAGAAGTCTATGAATGCAGGCTTAAGAAAGAAAATAACATTGTACAATGTCATATGAAGCACAATTAAGAGAATTTATCAGACCATTTCTTTTCAAGTATTCGGGTAGAAACAAATACATCTGTTTACTGGATTACATGAAAGATAGAAACTAATTAAATCTTTAAAAAATATTTTTATTAGGAAATAGGAGTAGGAAAGGATAGTAGGATCAATTGTGAAAACAGTTGAAGGAGGCATTATGAATTTGAGGGTCATAGGAGAGCAAAAGAGTAGGAGAAAATGAAGGTGAGCGATACCAACATATCCAACAAGAAACCCAGGTTTCCTGAGAGTCAGGACAAATAAGGCAATGGGAAATCACTGACACAAATGAAGTATCTCAAAAATTTTCTGTGAAGTAAATATTATTAATATGCATTATGTCTTTGAACATTTACATGAGGTCTTCTGGAGGTGATGATTTAGTGTACAGGCTTTGGGTGGGAAAGACATTAAAATCCATTTTTTCTCTGATTTAGAGTGGCCAGGGACTAATACTCTGTGCTGAGTGCAAAAGGCAGAAAATACATATCTGACTTTGGTGCCTTGGGCCAATACCCTAACCAGCAGGAAATGAGATTTTCAAAAGTCTTTTACTCATTCGAAATGTAAAGAAGAACAAATGTAAACTGCTATAGCAAGAGGAATTATTGTTGTCTTTTTAGCAACACCTTCTTTAGTCCTGCTTTTGCCACTTCTGGCATTTTAAAGTACAATCTATTTCATGCACATTCTCCAAGAGGAAATCAACATGAAACTCTAATCTGAGCTATATGTAGTTGCTACAGTGAGAAAAAAGTTTGATACACTGAACTGCTCAACCAAAAAAATAATTTAGATAACTGAGTCAATGGTGCTGAAAAGTAAGTCTTTATTAATGGACATCACTGAGAGAGCAAAGAAAGCAAAATGAATCATCAGTCTATTGCCTTTAATAATATGATTAAAGAAAGAAGGTACTGAATTATTAAGAACAGTGGGGGTGGAAAAGAAAAAGAGCAAAACCCATAAAGGTACCAGTTTGCAGAATGATGATGAACTGCTTACTCATGCCATTCTGAAGGGGTTTGTTTTTCTTTTAATTTTATAAGTCTGAGAGCTGACAATTACATAGGCCTTGATTCTCTACCTAGCAAAATCACAAGCATCTCCTTCCTCTCAATTCCATATAAATCAATGATTTATGTAATTTACATATACAAGTGGACTAGCAACTCTGAATTTTCAGAGTCCCCTGAAGTAGTATGACAATCAAGTCTTATTCTTTTAGAGGTTAAGAGCAAAACTCAGAGAGACTCTAATGAGGACAGAAACAACCTCCCGGATTTTGAAGCTGGGAGAGGAGAGTAACATACATAGTTTGTTTTTTAGCAGAGAAATAAAGATGAATTCACAAAATTTAATTCCATGAGAGAGGAATATTTTGGAATGATAACTGTATGCTCTGAATCCACCTTCTAGATAATTCCACAAAGCCAATTCCCTTAGATTCCCTCAGGCATTGCTTCAAGAAAAGGCTAGCTTTACTGCCCCTTTTTATTTGACTGTTCAGCTGGATATTTTTCTTCATATACAAGCTTATGTGTACCCTTAAATGGGATGTACAATTCAAAGATTTCTTATATGCTGGACTGGTTTTGCTTTCACAAATTATCCAAGTCTGCTCTCTGGATATAGAATCCCTAAGTAATTATGCATTTGGATTTAGTTTTAGATTTGCAACTCTTCAAAAGAATATTGTAAGAAGCTGAGGTAAGTCCTTGTCCATGACATCTGTGCATAAAGATTTGCTCAGATTCACTTGGTTATCTAAGTACGTGCTTTTTACATGCCATTAAAGCATGATGAAAGGGTATGCTGGGGATTCTCTATTTTAATTTGATTTGATCAGTTGTTAACTTTTATTCCTTCTGAATTGGACATTCTGACAGCAAGGGTAACTTCATTTGGTGTACTACGGAGACCTCTTAATAATGATAACATGACCTATTATCATTATTACTAAATTCCATTATATAAAAGACACAGATTTATTTTTTTATTTATTTTATTTCATTTTATTTCATTCTATTTTATTTTTATTTTATTTCTATTCTCATAAATTTACCTTGTGAAATTTACATTTACATGCTTGCCTTTGCTAACCATGTAGATACAATGCTACAACCTCTGCCCTCTTCCAACTGCCCCATGTTTTGTTTCTTTCATCCCTTTCATTGGGCTGCATTGTGTTTAAATTGCATTGTTACCTATCCTAGGATGAACAGAGAGAACTCTGTATGTTTACAGTACTACAAAAATAGTTAATCACTGCACTCTGATCCCGCTCATAAAAACTCCTGCATATCCCTGCCCTATATTGAAAGCATGTGTTTTAAATTGTCTGAAGAAACCCCATTTGCTGAGGGCAAAAGGAGGTAAAGAATATGGTCACCAGCAGATAGGTTCAGTGTATGACCCACACAGCAATTCTTATCACCTCATATGCTTGTACCTGGGAAAGGAATTGTTTGATCCTTTGAGCAGTTGCCAGGACAACCTGTCCATGTTTTGATCCTTATTTAAAAGAGCAAGGAATGAGAAGGACATACATCAGTAACTGAATTGCTGTCACAAATTTCACCTAACCAGCAGGCTATGAACAAGGCACTCCAGCTGTACATCACTGATGAAGCTCATACAGAGATATTGGAATATGTTGCTTAATGCACTGCAGACCAAAGTTTGTGTACTGTAGTAATGACTGTGGTATTGAAATCTCTGTATGGCACAGTAATCTCCGTATAAATCATCCTGCATTCCAGAAGGAGCTGGATGGATACCTATTGCTTATTATCTCTTCCCAGGCAAGAAGCAATGGCTGCCAGCTGAAGCTGACGACAGAGCAGCAAGAACAAACAATAGGGCATGTTTGCTTGTTTTCAGGAGTGGCTTATGCAGAAAAGAAAGAAGATGAAAACTACTATTTCAGGAGTTAAAAATGTAGAGCTCCTGTCAAATGTTAGCATCCAACTGAATCATTTAATGCCATCTAAATGTGCATTCTCCAACAGATTCTTTTTTCCCAAATTATAAGTACAAAAAACTCCAAGGTATACCTGAGTGGCAAATGTCCATAGATCCCCACAGAAGATCAAAGGTTCTTTTGTTGTCTGTTTGCCAGAGATGGTAGGAAACCACTACATAAATTCTCCTCCCTCAGTGTGGCATTTCTGGTTTGTTTCCATATTGGCAAACTTTCTTCATTGTCTGACTCAGAGGAAAAGCTGTCCCCAGTGTTTATGTTGGAGTTGAGAGCTTTGCTTAACCCATTGCATGACAAATTTTAGAGTGTTCAGACCTTGGACTCCTTTATATTAGATTCACTTTTAATATAGTTCATTGGACTTGGTTGCAACCCCTGAATGTCTTTGGGGATCCATTTCTAATTTTCCTATCTTGAATTTTTCCTGTATCTCCTGAAATGCAATATTTTATGTGGTTGCACCGCTGCAGCTGGTTGTTTGCCATGAATCCCAGTGTGTTACTGACTGTATGAAATCAGCATGTTGGCCAGTAAGGCCTAGGTTTCAAAGCACAGAACAAATACATATTGCTGTCCTTGTGATTTTCACTTTGTGAAACTTTAGGAAAATAATAATAAGTAATTATCTCTGTTTACTTCAAAAGCACAGAAAGGACTCAGTGACAATAGTAGTTGTCAGCCTGATACATTTTAGCACCTGTTAAGCAGAACAGTATCTTGACAGTGGTATGATTAGACTTACCAGCAAACCTGAAAGCAGACTAATTAAGACTGACATAAACCCCCCAATAACATACCCTATTCAGAAATGTCCAAAGCAGTTAAATCTGCAAGTGACAAGTGTTGGTCTCACCCAACTAAAGTGAGGAAGAAAGAAAACTGGAGAAACAGAGAGCTTTGATAAACAGGATCATCAGGTTATCAACTATTTCTGTTATGTCATCTCTGCCTTTCTACTTCTAAAGAACTTTTGGCAAAGAGACTTTACAAGCAATGTGTAGTTGGACATAACATAATATTCTGATTAAGTATATTGCAATGAAAGATGATTTAATTTTTGTGTTTCATGAACATTTTACTGTGTCAAATAAAAACATGACAGTGCTAACATTACAGAAATTTTCTGGTTTTTCTTTGGCAGATCTCTCAGTTAAATAACAACAACGACAACAACAACAATAATAATAATAATCTAGAAGTGTGAATCAATATTTTAGGAGAAATAAGGCTCTTCTAGGGATTCTTGTTCATGACTTGAATTTGCCCTAATATTTCACGCTGAACTCCAGAGAATGACAACCTGAGAGTAGTTATTCAGCTACTAGAGGCTGACACTGACTAGCATCCCAAATTGAAGATATTAAAGGACCAAAAGTTGTCAATTTTTTCAGGAGATTATCTGAAAAAAATAATCTTGGCTTCTTTAGTCAGATGATTTTTTTTGTAGTCAGGTGAAAGTGCAGGAAACTGCCATAAGGGCAGCTGTATGTCTGGTGATAAAAGCATTGCAGGGCTGAATCTCTGACTTTCTTTTGAAAACTTTAGTTAGCCTGTGGGCTCAAAGACCAAAAGTTATTTGAATTTATGGACAAACAGACTCAGTTTTTGGAATTTAAATCTCAGGGTAATCTCACTTATTCACACCAGGCACTACATTATATGAAAGGTAATTCAGAAGGGAATATGTTACATTTTCTGTAACATCTGCAACCTCAGAGCCAGCTCATCCAAAACTAAACATATTTGGTAGTCAACTTCATCATTTCACCCAAAGAAAACCTAACAGCTTTTAGATAATCTAAGTCCTTCTGAGAGAGCACTTCCCTTGAAGCCTGATGCATGGTTTTTTGGCAATTGCAGGTGAATCAAAACTTAGAGCAGTCTTCATCAGCTCTTTTCACCAAGTATTTAATGAAGTTCTAACAGTCTGGGTTTTCCATAGTTGATTCTCAATGATAGCATTTCTTCTATAATGGTTGATCTAAAAAAACCAGAGCACCAAACACCTTTGCATAACCTTACTAGGATTACTTGATCTAGTGGGCTTTCTCTAGTAATTTTTTACTTTCAGTCTGTCTGTAGTGAGAAAAATGAGGCTCTCTGTCATATGGATTCAGCTTTCTACATTTCAATTGGATACCCATCAAATGCAGACAAGGCATAACAAATATTCAAATATTCATGACAATAAGGCAAAAATCTCAGAATTTGAATTACTTTAGCAATTCCAAATGTTCTCTGTAAAACAGGGATGCAACTGGGATCTCAACTGAGGCCTGATTCCTCACATCTGTATTACTGACTGTTCTAGAAAATAGCTTGAAAGGATGCAAGTGTGAATGTGTGCCTCTCTGTGTATTGAGGATGTTGTAAAAATTTTCTTCTTCCTTTAAGAAAAAGCTGCTGTATACTGAGCTGCATGCAAACCCAGGCAAAAAAAAAAAAGGTGGAAAACAGATATTAGGCTGTTATTAAACAAAATCCTATTAGGTTGTTAGTCTTGCAATGCAGAATTTAATTTCCACAACACATTTTCCTAAATCAAGATTTTCAAGACCAGTGGTACTTTGTGATGCAAATAAGGTTTTTATTCACTGTGAAATAGTGCCTGTGCCACCTGTGGCCTTTCCTTGTCTTTCCCACCACAGACTAGATATTAATGCTGTGCTTTAAATATACGAGAATGCTTAAATCACATCCAGTCCTCCTCAGGAGAATGTTAAACAAACAGAGAAACAGTTAACCTAACATTTATCAGCACACACACTGGCAGAAACAGTCTCAGAGATTTTGAATAAATCAAAAAGCTGTTTCCATCTCCTCATTAATGTTTTTTTTAATAAGACAACCTATATGGACATATGACTATCTTAAGTGATCAGTAGTAAAAAATTTATAAATGCCATGTTAGTAACAGGAATTACATGTTCCAGTAAAACTCCACAATGTGATCAATTTGGCACTCATTATTTATAAATATTTTATAATATTTATATTTAGTCATTGTGTAAGACAATAGTAAGCTGTGTCTGTTCCAGACAAAGCTGAAAGAGTTTGGAGCTATTCCACCCTCCAATATTACAGTAATTTTCGTGTTTTGAATCTGTCCCGAATGGAACAAAATTGTCCAGTCATGCTGTGCAACAATATTTTCTCAATGTGTATCAACTCTTTTGGAGTTGATTTATATTCTGTTAATTTATATTCTATGTATTAAAGTGCTTTTCCAGAGGGAGGAAGTTGGAAAGGGCTGAAAAGGAAGGAAAAGAATCTTGTTCAAATATTTCACAATTCACTCGAAATCTAGTTAGGTGCTGAGTCCCTACAGTTTGGTAGATCTTACTCCACCTTTGATCAAGTCACACATGGTCATTCCAAGCTGTCAGGCAGCCTTCATTTCCTCTAAGAACCCACACAGATCATGTCTGATGGGGCTGCTGCAATATAGAAGTCACAGGTTTTGTGTTGAGGGGGCTGCTGAGGCAGTCACAGTTATGTCTCCATTGCTGCTTCTGGGAATAAAGGCTATACCATTTCTAACAAAATATTGTTATGGCTTGATGTAAGAAAAACAACACATAACCAATGAAAAGTATTTTCTGAACATCCTTTAAATCTTTCTGGCAAGGCAGTCCCAACCCTTTTAATTGTTTATGTGTTGTTCAAAACTCAAATGAAGTCAAAAATCATGGCAATCCACAATGGTGTCCTTGAAGAGTGTGAAGCTTTCAAGAAGTGGTGGCAATTTTGTGGTGCCTTCTGAGTCTATTTTTCAACCCTACCTAGAGTTCAGAGCAGCATGGAAACACTTCTTGAAATCAGGCAGGTGTAGATCAAACGTACATTTATCAGAGCTTTACAGGGGAATTGCAGGTAGGTCACTGATATGCAAAGCTAACCTTTAATTGTCTTCAAAAGTTTAAGGATCATTTAAATTGCAATTCTACAGGGAAAGGAGGATGGAAATGTGAAATAAAGAGTCTGCGGGCCTGATTCATGAAAAAGTTACAGACCATTTACATAGGAAAGGAATGCATGAAAATCCTTTAGAGTGTGCCTACATGATTTATTAGATTCCTTTTCCGTGTGTAATCGGTTAACTGCACTTGAAAGGTGTAGATTACCGAGATGAGAGCAAAAGGCTGCTGAAATTGAGGTAGAGCATTGTACCTTGCTCAAGATTTGTGCCCAGCAGACAGACAAAGAGGTAACTGTGGTGAGCACAGAAAACACTTTTGAGATTCAGCAGTCTTCCCTTGAAGTGCTCCTTGACAGTGAGCTCAGGAGTGCTTAGAGTTCTCCGTCATGAAGGATAAGGAAATGCTGCTGTACTGGAACTTGAAAAATTATCTATGTTAAGAGCTTGTTTGTTTTGATGGTAGTGTTTTTATAGTAATCTCATTATATTAAAAACCTGGGAGTAGCACAATTGTAATGTTGAACTCCATAGTCAAAGGAAGAGTCATCAAAGCTAAACACTCAGTATGACTGAAAATATTTTCTCCTACTTACTGACCTTTTTTCAGCATCTTTGTTAGCCATGAAAGCACTTATGTCAGACAGTATCACCAAAAGGTAGAAACTTCCCCTCTTTTTGTGCAAATCTATTACCGATGGCCTTTGAAGGGCTAATAATCACTTGCTTATTTTGCCCTCATCATTCAAACTGGAACTGTTATCTGTAGCTCCCCAACATGCTTGTCAACTGTGTCTTACAGGTCAGGGCTCAGGATCAGAGATTAGCATTGATCAGAAAGGGATAGTTACCATTCACTGATGCTTTAAGTAGGAACTTCCTTACTCATATTACAGACAAAATGGTTTAATATCACATTAGATAAAACTTTTTATCACAAGGCACATTTTGCAAAGACAAGTTATTGAAGAGTAGGGTATCAGGCCCCACCAAAATGTATGTGAGACTAGAACTTCTTTAAACTACCCGTGTATTAAAACTCGCATGGCTAAGGAAATGTAGACAGATGGCTAAAGAAAATGTAAGAGTGAAAGGAAAGAGAAAGAAACAATTAGAAATACAAAAATTTATTTGATAAATATATAATGAAGAGAAGGGAGTCTGGAACATTTCTTAATTGGAAAAAAAAAAAAAACAAACAAAAACAACAGCTTTTTTAGGAAAGCAGGAAGTTACTGGAGAAGGAAAGAGAGAAAGAATGCAAAAATATGCCATCATCTTTTATGCCATCGCTGAACTCTAAAACCAGCAAGGCAAGATACTCAGCCAATCCAGAGAACAGAAACCTGCATTGATCTATAATGCCATGAGCTGTGATGGAGCCCAGATGAATAGGACAAACTGAATGGACTCTGTGTGGCCATAAGGATATATAGGATGTGCATGACAATCAAATCGGGATGTGTCATGGCATGTGTTAGAGAAATTGATCAAGGATGTATAAAAAACCACGAAAGACTGAACTGAGGTGTGTGGGTTGAGCTGGCATAGAGGTAGAATGAATTTCTACACATATCAAACAAATGGTTTGGTTGTTTTTATGATTTAGAAGATGAAAAAGGAGCTTTTTTTACCATTGTTTTGCTTAGCAACAGCAACAAAGACAAGTACTCAGCTGGGACTGTCATTTGTTCAGCTCATTAAAATATTAAGAGAGAACACATCTTAGCAGAGCTCTGAGCCTGCAGAGCTGCCAAAATCAGGTTCCCAATTCACAGGGAAGGAGTGCTGAGAGTTTTTCTCTTTTTCTCTTTTACCCCTTATTGTCATCAGTCCTGAGGCAGAGTGCTTCCTGCTGTTAGTTTTCACTAGGTACTTTTCTCGTGTCTCAAGTAAAAAGAGGCCTGAGGCACCATGTTCCAAGGCTTCTTCCACAAATGATACAGATTAATGTCCATGCCAGAAGACCTGTTCTAAGAGGTTTCTTTTCCTTGAGTCCTCCTGTAGCCAAAACTATGCAAAGTTCTCTTCCTGCCGTGACAAATTGATTTATATGAGAGGGATAATAGAACCAAAACTGAGAAGATAACTGAAGGATCTGAAGATGTTGCAGCTTGTATGATTGTCAGAATATGTTGTGTAAAGGAGGAATTTGAGTAATTTCAAGGCTTTTTGACTGACTTTATGAAATTTTGTTAGTGTTGCTGTGGTGGGTTGACCCCGGTCAACAGCCAAGCACCACACCACCCACACAGCTGCTCACTCATTTTTCCTCTCTCCCCAGTGAGATGGCAGAGAAAACAGGAACAACAAAAGTGAGAAAACTCATGGGTCAAAGCAAAAATAATTTAATAGGTGAGGAAAAAATATGTGATATCAAGTGATGCAAAGGTAATCACTCACCACCTCCAACAAGAAGACTGATGCCAAATCAGCAGCCACCTTTGAACAATCTCCCCTTTGCCTTTTACCTCAGCTTTTATTGCTGAGCACAGCACCACATGGTATGGATCATCCCTTTGGCCACTTCAGGTCAGCTGTCCCCTGTGTTCCCTCCCAACTTCATGCCCATGTCCTGCCTACTTGCTGGGGGACAGAGCTGGGAAAAAGAAAAAGCCTTGATGCTGTGCAAGCAGGACTTAGCAGTAGCCAAAACACTGGTGTGTTATCAACACTGTTTTAGCCACAAAGTCAAAAAGACAGCTATAGCTATGCTATTGCTATACTATATAGCAATAAAGTAACTCTCAGTATCTCTGAGACCCAGCACAGTAGCTACAGTGAACCTACATACTCATAAATTGTGAATACAACTGGTACTGCTGGAAAACAGGAAAAAAATGGAAGAGCGAAAATACTGATTTCAAAATATGGCTCTTTTCATTTCACCTGGTAGTACAATTCCTCATACTCAACACTCATTGCCTGACCCCACCTACAAGTTGAGGAAGAATAGTGGCTTTGACAAGGTAAAAAAAGTAGTTTCTGGCATTTCCATTTTTTCTTTTGTTGCTCCCTTTTAATTTAGATTACCTTGTCTGTTTCTCCTCCTCTTCTACCCACAACTTCATTTTTCTTTTTCTTCCTGGTACATTCCCTTTTTTAAGGTATCCATAACCAGTAAACCAGTAGATTTCACCACTGTTCTCCTCCAGCTTTAGAGCCGGTGCCTTGATCAAAATGTATAAGCATACATCTAAACATCTCACTAATATCAGGAAAGCATATTTTGTTAGCAATTTTACTGTACCTCAGGGAATGAATTCTTGCAGGTAAATCAGTATTAGAAAAAGGTCAGCCCAATGTCAATGTAGTATCTCTCAAGGAAAAGGAGGCTTTCATAAGAAAAGAGGAGTAACACTGACAGTTTGATACTTGGGGTTTTTGTTGGTTTGTTTTTTTTTGTTTTTTTTTTTTTTTTCTTTTTTTTTTTTTTTTTTTTTTTGTACTGAGGAGATTGTATCTGAAATAGAAAAGACTGAGAGAACAAGCAGAGAAAGAAAAATTATTTGATTTTTTTTTGTTCCTTGTGTAATTAGCCACTGATCATTCCTGAAAGGGAGCCCAGATGTTGAAATACACTTAAAAACCATAAAAAAAAAAAAAAAAAAAAAGAAAAAAAAAAAGGCAATAGTCTTTCAATACCAACCACGGCTAGTTGTTTTTGGGTTTTCCTACGAACACGGTTCTTCTTGTGCTCAACAGTCATTGTCAATTGTTAATCAACAGCATGACAAGATCCTACCAATGTGACCTGCATTATCTTACTGTGTACTCATCAGAGCAATTGATGAACTTTATAGGAATGCTCTTCTTCCCAGCTGAGTTCATCATTTCACAGCTGTAGTGGAACATATGTCTTTGTCCTTAGAGCAAAGGATTAAAATAACTCATTTCTCCTATTTAGTTTAGTTGCTGGAAGTAATTTCCTGTTGTCCTTCTCAAAGGCTTCTGGGAGAGCTGCTTGGCACCAGCAACACAGAGAATCAGGAGGGTAGCTCTGTAAATGAGCTATAAAAAGTAGATGGGAAAGCCCATCTGAGGCAAACAATTTCTCTCATGAACTGGAAAGTGACAATATAAGGATGAGTAGGGGTTTTGATGTCTAAGGTAGACAACAGGATCAGGTATTTCTTTGGATTCTAGTCCTAACAGTTCACTGAGATGTAGCCTGACTTAGAACCAAAAGAGATAGGACAACATGTGCCACTTTCAGAAAAATTTATCTCACAAATCCTATAAGAGCATCACAGATTTCCCCTGAGCCCTGGTGTTCCTTAGCACATCTGCAGAGGAAGAAAAGAAAGATATTTAAGGCAAGAAAAGCCTAAAGACTCTTCTTACAGCTAAGCTGTGCCTCGGCTGCTTCTATCAGAGGACAGTTCTGATTTGATCTGTGATGAGATGGAGATTAAATATCTTCTGTTTAGCATCCTATCCTCTACCACTGGCTGCTGCTCCACCTCTCTAGGTATAGAGCTGTAACCAATAACAGCAGTGATGCAAAGCACTCAAGACTGGATGGACAGATGAAAACTTACATCATGAACCAGAAACTTAACTAGGTCAGTGATTGATGCCAACAACTAATACAGATTCAAACCCCTTCTGCTCTTCTGGTTTTACATGCATTTTAAATGCTTCTGGTTATAGTTGTCCTGTATCCCAGTGAACTGTACTGCACAATAAGAGAGGAGTGTGCTGTGTCTTCTCTGGGTTGGGTTTTGTGCCAGGTCCAACCTGGCTTGGGTGTTTAGTATGAGGAGAGTATTCTTGACTATCTATGACTTCTGAATTGCACTGAGCTGAGAGCAAAGCATCTGAGTCCTTCAGTTGCTCTTGCTGGCTTGGTTACACAATATCCTAGCATATTGATACAGCTGATTTAAAGAATGTGATTTGTGTCTTATAAAGTGCTTTATGGAAAAACCAGGCGTATTATCTTGGTTTTTGGATTCTGCTGGCTGATAAGTCAGCTCTGAGCTAGATAGTGTTCTTCCATCTGCTTTCCACCTGTACAGGGCAGCAACCTTGCTCCTGCAGCTGTAACCAACACAATCAATGATCTGAGAGAGCTGTTCCTGCCAGAACTGTTAGGACAACTATGTTGGAACAGTCAGAAAGGAGGGGTAAGGCAGAGTCATACTTACATACATATTGATGTGGCCACTTGAGCTGGTTGTCTTGCTTTCAACCTTTTGACCTCCATAGATGAACATTTGTCCACGGCAGACAAACCACAGGAATGTCTGCTAACAGGATCCTGTTGACAACTCTTTCAGGGCCCTGCCTTCCTACTGTTTGTTTGTACACAGGGCTTTCAAACTTCAGCTGCAAAATCAGTTGGGAGCTAACACAGACAATGACACAGGTAGGGTAAATGCCAGCCAGTCTCTGGTGTCTGCATTCTTGGAGATGTACTTCTCCCACAGGAAGAGAGGCTGTGAAATAAATACCTGTGATGTAGTTCTGCAGTGCCCTGCCTGTCTGTGCTGCTTTGAATATTCTATTTATCAGGCCCAGAGACTCAACCAAAGCATTTTCTGGAATCTCAGTGACTTCTAGGACAGTCTACTCCTTTTTGCTCAGCTTCTAAGTCCTTGCTCCTGGGAAGGGCCCCCTTCCTAAGCAGAGTGGTTCTAGGAGCACAGGTGAGTGTCCAGGTCCAGCCCTGGCCCTGTGTGCAGTGTCACAATGTGCCAGTACTAAAGCAGCTTCAGCAGCCTGCTTCTTTCAAATGCTTCGCAAGCAGCAAGTCAGAAAACATTAGGTTTTGGTGGAAAGAAAACAGCTGTTTATTTTATTTTATTTGAATGATGGTGTGGAATTTAATTCAGCAAAGACATGAAGTATGTTGGTAAATTGTGAGTGTGTGTAGGTGGGTGTGTTGGTGGGTGTAGGGAGCATATGGAAGAACTGCAGCATGAGAAAGCAGCCGACAGAAGGGGTTTGGAAAGTCTAAAGCAGAGCAGACTTCTCTTCTCTTCCTGCTTTTTAACTCTCCCTTTGGCACCACTTCATGCTGCAGCCTCATTCTCTCTCCCTCCTGGTTGATACATTATACTTGTATCTCTCGGTATTTGCTGGGAATGTAATTCTTGTATTTATAGTTCTAGGTCGGGAAACACAAAACTGACTTAAATAAACCCTCAAGTTTGCAAAGCAGCAAATGGTGTGGTAAGAGGGGTGTGTGTGTATGTTTGCCGTCCATAACACTTCATGCATCAACCGGGAACCATACCTACTACTATTACTAATTGTAACTACTGTGCCCCGTTTCTGCACAACTGCAGAGTGAGAGCAGAGCTCTGGGGCTCGGGGCGCTGCAGGCCGGCCCGTGGGGCCACCATGGCGGCACACCCCGGCCCCGGCCCCGGCCCCGGCCCCGGCCCCGGCCCCGGCCCCGGCCCCGGCCCCGGCCCCGGCCCCGGCCCCGGCCCCGGCCCCGGCCCCGGCCCCGGCCCCGGCCCTGGCCCCGGCGCGGCCCTGCGGCGGCCCGCGGGCGGCCCCGTGCTGTTGCGCGGCGCGGACGGGCGGGGGCAGCATTGCCCGCGGAATGGCGGCGGCTGCCGAGGCCCGGGCGGGAGGGACGCGGGAGGGGAAGCAGAGAGACCAAAGCCCCTTTTCTGTGCCCCTTCTTCGAGGGCTGCTCTGCGGCGTGCTCGGACGCGCCTTTACCGCCTCTCCATTTCAGGGGAGAGCGTGAGATTAAAAAATGCGGTCAGTTCCAGCAGCCGGTGTCCGCTGCCGCGACAGGCATACCTGTGCCTGGGAGCGGTGACAAAGGCTCCCCAGCGGGATTTGTAACTTGTAAAGCGTGTGACCCGTCGTGTTCTTAGGAAAATCCTTACGTCGGAACACAGGTCCAGAGTAGCACAGTGCTCTGAAAGCGCCCAGGGAGTCAGCAGAGCGGGGCAGAGCCGGGCACAAGGGCACGGCCGCTCCCGTCGGGGGGACATGCAGGGCCGGCCCCGGTGCCTGAGCGCCGCAGGGCGGCCGCAAGGCAAAGCACGGTGATCTTGAGCACAGTGTCCACATTCCTCCTGGACACTGGCACACAGAGCCACCTCTCTGCGAAGCCTGTTCTGGCGTTTCACCACTGAAGGAATCAGTTCCTCTTTGAGCAACCGTGCAAAGGTGCAGATTTTTAGAAGATATGCTGGGCTTCAACATTCAGACTAAGTGGCATGGCACTCGTGGTGCATCTCCTTTAAAGCCTTTCATCACATGGGAAAAAGGGACAAGGAATAGTGAGGATTTTTCTAACACTTTTTTCAGTAGATTGACTTTATATTTTATCTATATAGTCTGCTTTGCTAAACTTTGGAAATCTTGGTTCAATCTACCAGATCATAAAATACTACCTTCCCAAGAAACTTTTTGTAGGTCTGTCCTTACATGACTAGGGAGCACAAATTCCACTCAGTCAAAATATAAATTGTTCAAAGTTCCCAGTCACTTTGGTCATTTTGAAAGAAGTATGTGGGGCTTGGTAAAGGCAGCAGATGGTGTTTCACTACCAAGTCACATTGTTGAGATGCAGCTGACACCTGGGTACAATGTAAGGCTTGGTCTCACCTTGCCTTGGAACTATGAAACTTTACAGTTTGTATTTCTAAATATATCTGATGCCAATGGTACCAGGTGCAAGTTTCAGCATTTTTTTCTGTGTGCTGTCTTGCTTATGATCTTCATCGTAACTTGGATTTCTAAGGTCCTTAGTCATGAATGCAAATGTAGAGTTCACATGGAGCTTTCCTTTTGTTTAACACACACTGAACTTTTTACGACAGTACCAGGGAGTGAGAGAATAAAATAAAATAAAATAAAATAAAATAAAATAAAATAAAATAAAATAAAATTAAATTAAATAAAATTAAATAAAATAAAGAGGAATAGGAACCCTAAAGAGGGGGAAAGAAAGGAGAGAAGAGAAACACAGAGGTAACAGAGGAAGAAGACCAAAGGGCATACAATGTCTGATGATAGAAGAGAAAAAGCAGTTTTCTCAATCCTCCCGCCCTGTTTGCAGTTCTTAACTCTGCAGCTTCTGTGGAGAAGTAATATTCTAAAAATCTCAGTGGTATTAAACCCAAGGCTTTCTAGTTTTGAAGAGAAATCCATGACAATGAGGGAGTAGCTCTAGGAGACAAAGAATGCCCATGCTACACAACACAGCTCTCCAGTGCAGAATCTCAACAGTGACCCTGCAGCTTTACAGGAGACAAGCCTGGCCTCCTGTGCCAGTCTGCACCTGACCTGCAACAGCATTCCCACCCATCCTCGACTCTGCATGTGGACCAGAAAGCAAGTGAAAAAAATTCTCAGTGTTGTATTTTAAAAAAGTGTCTGCCACAACTCACTCATGACTCAAAGTTACCTCATGAACTGTGGGCATAAAGAGCATTGGGAATGTTCTCCTTTCCCACAGTATGTGCCACTCACAGGATGCCTCACTGTATTCCTGTCACTGCCTAAAAGAGAGTCTTCAGAACAATCCAATCCATACCCATTACTGCTGTCCTCGTTTTACAGGACAGAAGAGATCATAAATGTATAACTTGTTGCTGTTGCAAGGTTCAATGTCAACATCAGAATGTAAGAGCTCTTGAGGATTCTGCTCACACCTCTGAACTCTGTTTACACCAGAGAGAAAGTTTTTATCTTTTTTTTTTCTCTCTTGAAATAATGTGTCTCAAAGTATCTTTTAAATAGAATTAGGTATTCCAACTAAACATTTTAAAATATGTAAATTGCAACAAGTTCTGCAACAGAAAATTTTCTATGGTTCAATGCTTCAGGATAATTCCACGGAAAGAAAGGAATCTGAACAGAAAATCTGCCCTTTTCAATAGAAAAGAAATACTTCTTTTGGGGGGGGCGAAATACAACCATGACCAAAAGAAAAACAAAACCAAACCAACCAACAAAAAAACCCCAAAAAACACCCCACCAAAAAAACCCAACCCCCAAACCATTTAAAAACCATTTTACTTGCATTCAAATAGAAAATAAAATACTCTGACAGTTGTACCGTGGAATTGAAGTCCATTGGCCAGCTCTTTTTGTCTCCTGAAATCATGTAGCAAAAACTGTAGCCACTCTTGATATATGTACATATTAGTGTGGGCACTCAGTGTTTGAAATACAGTGTATGGAATTGCTCACAGCACATTGAGAATGCTCAGAAACGTGCAATTTTAGGGTTGCACTTTATGCTGTGAGACACATGGTGCTGTTAGCAATCCTTTTTCTCCCACTAAGCACACATTACCTGAGTTTTCTAGTTGAGAATACACCTAAATGACTTCTTCCTTTTTTTTTTTTTTAAGAGGGCCATAAATTGTCATCAAAGACAGGGGGTCTCAAATCAGCTGTTATTTAAACACTGCCTACTTGTTCTCAAAATCCTATGTCATTCTTATATCAATATCCTTTAAAGAAAAGCAGAAATTCGAGGAATACAAACCTACAAACCCAATTAAAAAAGCATTACATGCAGTTTGCATGTGAAGGTAGTGTGGGGTTCTTTAAACAAAAATTCTGTCTTTTGGGGGTTTTGTGTGACCTTTGTTAATTTTCTTAGTTTGTTTTCAAAGATGATTGATTTCCATCCATTTTTTCTGATAAGAAATAGCGGTAGCTGCCTCCACTTTGCTATATCCTCTCTTTTGCTTCCTTTACAGGGGGTTGATCCACCTGTTCATTAAAAAGGGGAAAACCCAACTTTGGGGGGTGACTGTCAAGTAGGAAAGTTGCATAGTGATGTGACTCTGCCTGTGTGTGAGAGAGAAATCAAATAAAATCCAGAGCTGAAAAACTAATTCATAGTATGTACCATAGAAGAAAAATCATGCTGAAGTCCTGAGCTAACTCACATAATGCCTTCAGGAATCAGAAAAATGACACTGTCAAAACACAACATTAGTTTTCAGACGCCTCCAGGCGAAATTTTATTTATTTAAAGTTAGCTCCTATTTTAATAACAAAAAAGTGGCAGCATATTCTACATCAAAGAAAAAACTTTTCCTAATGTTTCCATTCCTCTTGTGAAGTACTGGAGTTGAAGTATTGGAGCTGTCTTTCTCTAAATAATTACGTGAGTGGCAGGATCTCAACCTGAGAAAGCTTTTTGTCTGCACTGGGGACTGCAGCATTAAGAGAATCACATTTGGCTTGCCTAATCTGAGCTGCAACACAAGATACTCAGACTTTCAGTATTTAAATAGTTAGTTTTATACAAGATCCATAACAATGAAGATGAATCCTGAATCAACATCTGGGTACACTGTAGCACCTTGATCAAGGGTACAGATGAGACACACATTTATGAGCTACACTCTCCAGTCAAGACCTATTAACCACATTGCTGGTGGCAGTACCCAGGAGAAATATCCCTTAACATGGTGCACAGCTGGTGGCCTCTCTTGCGTATTACCCTCATTTCAGGCATCCTCCCCTTCAGACCCAGACAAAGCACGCTGTTAGAGGAGTCAAAGCATTTACCTTGTTGAAGGGATGAGAGATGCATTTTAAAGTTCACTTCTGGATCTCTTTCCTGGCAACTCTATTTATTCCTCTTTGTTCTTCATTCATTAATCTTTTATAGTAAGAACTAGTAGTAGTGAGAAGGCAGTCCAGGGTCCTTTCCTTCAAAGACATCCCATAAATAAAGAATAAACCCCTTAGGTCCCTAGACCTGTTGTTTGCCTTTTTAGCTTGACTTCCCCACCAGTTCCTAGTAATACCATTCCTTTGGCAATAACTTCTGTCTGTGTTTCCTTTCTATTATTTCATATCCTTTAACACCTCCTGCTGTGAACCTTAACAGATCTGGAGCTGTGGTAATTTGGTTCAGTTCCAAAAGGCTCTACATTTGCATGTATCTGGGTCTTGCTGCTGAACGGTTGGGTATGTGTGGGAGTAGGACTGAACTTTGTTCCAAGAGATAACTCTAACATCTGAGAAATGTATTTCTTCCTTCTGGGCCTCTGGTCTTTTATAAGCAACAAAATAAACTAATGTCAAGGCAGCCACCAACAAACCCATGGGTCTCAGTGAAGGGGAAGCAATGCTTGCATGAGTTTGCACTCCTAATGCAATAGCTTCAAGTTCTAGCTAAGACAAACTGTGTCTTTCTTGTGAAGTGAGGGTATGGCAATAATGTGATGTATGAAGGATGTTATGGTAAGACAGTACCAGTACCAGTACCAGTCAACAGCTACCAGTAGCAGGAGTTGCAGGAAGACAATAGAGACAGAGCTCAGAAGAGAGAATTTCTCCCTCTATCATGGCAAAATCTAAAGTAGAACGAATCTCATGAGTAACAGAAAGTAGTAACTCTGGCTGGCAGGTGATGTGCCTTTGAGGTTGAAAACTGCTTCTTCTGCCAAAGCAAATTCCCCTACTTGGGGACTGTGGAGAGTGGAGGAGCTCTTCTCCCAGCAGCATAACCTGAGACCTGCCTACTCATGCTGGGCAGGGGAGGCCCCATGTGCAGCTGTCCCAGTGATGGACCAAGAAAATTTTATGTGACGGACCTGTAAAGCACTTCAGGATCAGCGGGGATGAATCCTGCTGTAAAATGCATCATTAATGCTACTAGATGTATTATAGACTCTGTGATCTGAGACTGCTGCAGGCAGTGTGCTGGGAGAAAAGCTTTCCAGATTGTGCTCATGCAAATTTCTGTCTGTGATCACATTCGTTCTGGTTCCCACTACAACATTGCTTTCACACTCGTGTGCTGCTCACTCAGTCTAAACTTTTTGTTATTGCAGGTTGTATGACTACAACATAGCATCCCTTTGCTAACACCTTTACAAGGGTGAGAAAACATACAAATATGGAAATAAAGGCATAAGAAATCTAATGGATATGCTTAAACTTTCCCAGAAAAGGGGTGGAGTTGGTCCCAATCTTTGGCTCCTCACTTGAATATGTGCCCTAACAGGTTACTAGATAAGGGCAGCTGTCAGCTTGTTCATGGCTTGTCTTTTTGTTCAGAACCATTGTTTTTAGTTCAGCTTGTCTTTTTGTTCTGAATCATTGTTTTATTCCGAACTGGGGATCTTTATAATTCAGAGAGGAATTTCTGAAAGCTGGGAAAGGCAAATGTGAAATCTGATCTATTTTGAGTTTGTCCTCTTGTAATGTGGGCAGTCTCATCAACCCTGTTAAATCATGCAAACAGCATTTTGAAATAATTTAGGGATTGATACAGTGACAAAATAGCTATATAATAGGAGATGGAGGATGAGCAGAAATATCCAACAAATGTTTTTTAAACATTGCAAGTGAAATGGAGAGCCAAAGTAATGGCAAAGAGACCTATGGCCAGTGAAATAACCTGTGCCAAGAGCCTCAGAACAACCAGACAGAGAATGTAGGGAAAAAGCAGGCAGTGCTCTAAAAAATTATAAAAGCAGGAAATCACAGGCAAACCCTAGTCATGAATTAATCCAACAGAAGTCAAATCCAAAAAATTGTGAGCAGTGAATCATCAGTAAAAGGGCACTTGCATGTAACATATGAGTTCAATTCACAGGTACCCAGTCTGTTTTTTAAAATTAAAATTTAAAATAGGTCAAAAATATTCAGTGTTCAGATGATAGTTGAAAAAAGAAGCTTTCAAGATCTCAAGTCTGTATTTTGAATGTTTGTCTAATACATCAACACAGGCTGGCTTGCCAGAAATATTAAAATACAAGTAAAAAGATCATAAATTAGTAAATTGTCAAGTATTCTTAATATGTATTCTCTATGCCAGACATTTATAATAGTGAAAGCAGGTTACTTAAATAATAAGTGCCAGTTAGTACTCAGAGAGCTCAGAACAGTTTTACTTTAATAGAGAGAACAAACTATGTTTGCTTCAGGAAAGCCATCCTGAAAGAAATAACAAAGATTTAACTTGGACACATGAAAAGTTTCTGTATTTTAGGATTTCAGTGTTCATTTATAGAACTTTTACACCATGCAGTAGAAATCTTTTATTAAACCAATGCACTCATTTATTTGAAATAAAATTTTTGTTCAGTCACTGTCTTTTGATAGACTAGGCTCTGCACATAGACAGGAGATAATGGATTGAACAGGATGTCCTTGAAAAAGAAGAGCTCCTTCAGATTACCTCTCTAATACTCAGGAGACATCCTGCTTCCAGTTCTCATTGCACTTCTGAAGGCTAAGAGGAAAGATGCATCCATGCTATCTGGTGTAACAAATCAGCTCCTGAACTACCTAACTATAAAACTCACAGGGAAAAAAATTAAATAATCTCTTTTTAAAATATCTCAATGTCATTTTAAAATCTATTTAGGAAGATCAGCTCTGGTGCCTTTATAGCAGCTTACTCATGTGCATTGTAAAGGCTCACTAGTACTGTTGCCATCACTGGGTTTTGAAATGAGTACAGCACAAAGTTACTAAATCAGTTTTGGTCTTACAGAGCCATTTGGTCATACTTTCAAGCAATTAAAGAAATTGATATACAGAGACTTTTAAAAGGAGGCAGGAGACAAAATTTTATGGGCACAGAGAACTATAACAGGACATAGATTACTTTTTGAAAAAAAAAAAAAGGAAGTAGAGAAGATTTGCAAGACATATTCTAACAGTTGTTAAGCACAGAAACAAAAAATTAAAACTTTGGGTTACATTTTTAAAGACATTTTTCCACCCATTACATAAGGGCTGCTGGAATAAGCCAACATTTTGTGTCATAATAAGCATACAAAACATTTTCCTGCAGGCTTAATAAAAATCAGAGAAACATAAGAATTTGTATGCATACAAAGTCCTCAAAACTGGTGTCTTAGCACATATAGGAATTTATAGTCTCAAGATTAAAACTTGCTGGGGTAATCACTCCACTGACCTTTCTGTGGGAAAAAACCCACAATAAAAACCACAAAAAACCAGCCCTGTACCTATAAATTTTGAGTATTGATGTCTTTCCCTCTTTTCACTAAACCACGTGTATGTCTGTGTGTGTGGATGTCTGTACCCCTGTCCCCACCTCACATCTTCAGCGTTGTGACAAAGAAAGTCAAAAAAAGCTCTGCTGAACATCTTATTCATAGTAGGACCCAGTAGTTCTGATGAAAGTACAGCAGCTTAAGGCAGATAAATTGTGCTTTTTCTCTCTATTATAAAAGTCTTAGGCCTCTCTATGGCACACTTTTCTCACCTACTTTGCATATAAATGTTGCACAAATGGCCTTGATCATACTTAAAATAGTGTACACCGAGCTTATAGTTTCAGTCATTCACACCACTCAGAAACTGCTTGAAGTCTCTCTAGGAGAAAAAGCCAGCAAACTGTTCTTTTTTATGTATTCACAATTTAAACCTGTTGAAGTTCTATTTCTCCCTCTCTCAAAAAAGGAAAAGGTTTTGCTTTCAGATGAGAGAAAAACAAAAGATCACACTGTTTTTCAGACCAATCCATTCTGTTACCATTTCTCAATGCAGCTCTAATGAGAAAATAAGCAGGCTAGCTGGAGTCATGAATCTTGTAGGAAGACTTACAGGAAAAGCTGTTTTCTTTAGAAGCAAATATCCTGCTGCCTTAAAATATCCAGTACAGTACAAAAGCTAAGATCAACATGTTTCAGTATCTTTTTAAACTCATGGTGAAAAAAAATGACTGCTCCAGGAGACTCAGTGAAACTTATGCCATCTCTTTGGTTTCCATATGCATCAATGGAAAAATAAGCTTCATCCTTATCTCTCTGAAAGTCCATCTTCTCTTCTTCTCTTACAGTCCATCGTGTCTCTGGCCCATGGACACTCCGCACTGAGAGAAATAAAATACTGGTAGTTGCAGGGAGAAGTGAGAAAGTGATTTAGCCTTTTAAAAAAGTAGAATTCAAATAAACCAGGCACATCCAGGTATTAGCAAGTCCTTTTCTGATCGTGGGAAAGGATGAAATGTGTTTAAGTCTAACCTAAAAATGATCCTGAATACTAATCAACTAATGTATTGTTAATACACTCATCCCTTTTTCCTTACGAAATTTAATACAACCATCTTTTTGTACACTGTTATATAAAAAACTCTTTGCATTGCCCATTTCAAAAACATTTAAACATCTGTGAAAAAAGGAATTCTTACTAAAGAAGATGGCAGCTTTGCTATATTAGTAAGCAATTGTAAAGAACAATAACATTTAACAGTTTCTAATTTCAAGCACTGATCAGCATAGTATGCTGGGCATGTAGAAGTTCTAAGAGAGGAAGATCCTCTTATCTTTAGTCTCTTGTTTTATATCAGGTGCTGCCAAGTGCATTTCTGAGAGTGCGTAAGAAAATGAAATTGGAGTAATAAGTCCACCTTGTTGTCACCTCAATGTGAATGTCCTGCCATACAGTTAACTTTTGTGGGGGTATCTCAGATATATGCTGAGGACAGAGAAGGATAACTTGGAGTGCTGGTCTCCTACCTCCAGTGCTCACACTGTGGAAGAGAAGCAGTGAGAATATACAGATGCAGAATATAGGCAAGGCAAAGGTTTGACACTTGTTCTTGAAGATTTAATTCTATAACCTTTGTTTGAAAGTAAGATTTTTCTTGCATTACTGCTTCAAGCAAAGTCCAAAAGGCTTTCTTTTCTGTACTGACCTTATCTAATGAGTAAAGTATCAGTGGTAATGCAATTGACAGGTGCTTCACCTGTGTGTCTGAGCCTGTTTTAGTGAAAGCAGTGCTAAAACTCCTGTTGATTTTCTGGTGAAAACTGAAGCCTGGGGTCTATGACAGCTGTCAATACTGGTAGCTGGTAGTCACCTGAATGTTGGTAGCTCTTTAATAACACCTGTCTACCAGATATAAAACACAAAAATACTCCTGGATTAGAAAGCAAGGTGGTAAATCCTGCTGTCTGGCCATCATTTCCATTATTTGTTTCAGTAAAATGTGCATCCTAAATACCACTCTGAATAATTCTTCCTCAGTGCTGGAAATGGTTAAAATCTGGCCACAAATAAGGTTTTCATGAGTTGGCCCGAAGTGAGTAAATTCAACATAGAATTGAAAGGAATACAGTCCTTAAAACAGTATTGGAGGTAATATTCTAGTTTCACCTCCATCCAAATGATATAAAGTTATAATTGGTGTATAATTGGTGTAACCAGACCTAAATATATCAAACAGAGAACCAATGTGATCACACCAACTGCATCTCCCAGAGGCCACCTACTTTAACCTGCATACATCTAAAAACAAGTCAGACAAAAGTACATTATTTTTAAAAGAAAGCTTTATTCTTCATACAAACCCGACTCTGTCACATATCATGAGGCATCATTAACAAGGTAATATGGCTTTGCTTAAATCAAACAATATTGCTTCATGAACATATCCAACGGAGTTAGTATCAGCTCTTTTCTTTGTTCTCTCCTAGATGGAATGTATGCATGTTTTGATATCAACTCATCTCCTTTAAACTGCTAGCTTAGCCAGCATGTTATATGAATAACATCTTTGTCAGGTAAATCCACCACAGGTACTAAAATCAGAGCCGGCGTCTTCTCTTCCAAATATTTTTCAAGGTATTCTTGCAGTCCTAAAATAGAAACAAAACAACTAATGAGTCCCCCTTGTCTTGTGTCCTATCTCTTAAGAATGATTTCTAAATACTTTTCTGAAAATTATTGTGGAGTAGCAATTAACAAAAGAAAGTGAAACACAACTCTTAAATTTTCACTTTATATAGAAGGAAAATCTCCCACCTCCTTTTTGAGTAATTTGAGATTAACTTGAGCTGTTGCCTAAGGCCAGAATTCAGCAAAACAGTTAAATGCATATTTCTCAGCCCTTAGTGAGTGAGTGGTCTGTTGATTACAGATACAGAGAGCTGAACTAGAGCAGTAGTAAAAATACCAAAAGGCCAGCTGAAATTCAGTTGTCATTTTTGATATTTGGCTGACCAGCACATAGCTATCTGTAAATGAAACTCTTCTCTCAAGTCCCATTGTGGGGCATCAATAAAACAAGAAGAAGTTAAAGTGGGCCATTTTTAATAACATTATGAACTTCATTTCAATTTGTAATCAATGGATGCATGCCATCTTGAAGACATGATGGAGTAAGTCCAGGAATGGCAACATATATGACTGAATATCTGGAATTACAGTAAGATTCAAACTGCTAAAAATACAGAATCTGGCTACGAGAAGCTCTAAAGGGACTGGTATGTGTGGTAGAAGTTTGCAAATGTAAAAGTCCATTATGGGAACAGAATTAATAATTGAGATGATCTAATTAGAATACAGAAGAAAAGTAAAGAATGGAAAATTTAAACTTGCCATCAAGATATTCTTGGTTGTGCTCAGCCTCAGTGAACATGCTAGAAATGAAGCCACAGAGAACCCTAAAGAAAACTACTGAAAATCCACTGAATGACCCACAAAAGACACTTTCCTAATGATAAGGTATAGCCTGCAAAGGTTCTTGTTTCAATAACGTATTTCTGTCAGCAGCTTCTGGGATTATGGCAATTCTTTATAACACTAAGCAATCTTGGCTAGAAAGGGTGTAAAGAGGGCAGAACTTGCAGACTGTCAGAGCTTTTTTTTTTTTTTTTGGCGTCACTGCCTGTGAAACTGCGAATAGGCAGTTCAGTCAAAGTGTTACCTCATCCAGGATAAAACAGGAATTTTGCAATTGTATTCACTGAAGCCAAAACTCTCTTTTTATCTGGCAGCAGTAGCACAAATTAATGTAATAATGGCAATGCTGCCTACAAAATATTACAAAGATAGTACCAGTTTTCTGAAATTCTGCTGGCTTCCCTTTGTATTAGCATCATTGACATTGGAGGTCATTGGAGGTGAAGACTGACAATGGAGAGCCAAAGATCAACAGTCACCTCAAAGGTCAAATAACTTCTTCCATTTTGTGTGCAAAAAGGAACTCATTCTCTGTATTACAGATATTCAGCAGTGACCAGGTAATTAACTATCAACTAGCATTTTTCTTGAAAAATTTGACTTCAGAAAACTTTGTGGCTATGCTGACTCTGAAGGCTTAAAGTGGAAGGGGTAAAGACAAGCCACCTCAAAATCACTGATTACACCCTATTAAAATTACATTTATTTTTTTCATCAATGACAATTGTGAAAATACAATTTTAGACTTTAGCATTTTATGCACAGGCTTAAAGGCTCCAAATCAGTGCTAAAAACTACCAAAACAAGTCCTGGTATACATTTTAAAGGGAGAATTTTAAAGTGGGACTATCTGGAAATAGAACTCCATTCTTTAGTGCATTTGAGGTGGCCAAAATAGCCATAAATATTTACATTTGAATGCGCCCTAGCGGCCTTGCTTGCCAACCAGGAAGAGCCACCTTTCCTAAAGACCAGTGCCTTTTCTATTGCCAGTGCCTATGTGTATAAATGAAATGTGGATAAAAATCTGGGACATATGCCTCTAATATTGTACTGCATTTACAAATCAATTAGTTTTATATGAAAGCAGTGCAACTTAGATGTGCATATTTATACACTTAAAAATTGTGGATAAAAGTCTGCTCATGCAAACTTCCTCTAAAAGTCAGAGATTGGGTCTTCTAAAACAGTAAAGTTGTTCTCTGAGGTCTTACAGAAGACAACACACAATTAGTAGATCTATGGCAACCTATGAAATTATAGCAAACCAAAAAAAAAAAGACAGCTATATATTTTACCTGTTATAATATGACTCTAAGTCTTCCAATACTAATTGTATACTCTTAATGATGGAAAGCTAATGAAGACACTATTTATATCTTTTTACTCATTCAAAATATCATTTTAGATAAATAAAAGCCTTGGTCATGAATTGGTTTTCTAAATATGTAACTCTTTGTTTGAATACAAAAATTTTCAAAACTGTCCTTCCTTTTGTATCATGTATGGGGCATGCTTGCTCAGTTGTATGCCATGCCAAGTTGATTTTAAAAACAAAAAAAAGTAAAGGACAAAGGGTTACAGTGACTGTGTTTGCTGAGGTTTAATAGTGGCTATAGATGAATGATGACAGTTATTTAAACTGCCCTGATACAGGATGTTTAAGTACAAGCAAAACCAGCTGATTATCAAGCAGCAAACAAGTGGTGTGTATTTTGGATGTTTTCATTTCCTGTGAGAGTCCACACAAATTATGCTAGCCACGTTGCAGCCCACTTGCAGTTTTATGGAGGCCACCCAGGGACTCCTGGGGTAACAGAAGTCAACAGGGAAACACAAAGGAAATAACTCAAAGAAATGAAGGGGTGTGCCTCTAGGAAGCTCACACAGCCCAGCTGAGGTGCCTTTTTACCCCAACGCACGCAGCATGCAAACAGGAGGAGTTGGAGGACACCATGCTGCCTGACATCTCTGTCCTTGCTGCCATTACAGCACAGCTCAAGGCGGGCCCATGGCAATCTCCTGAGGTTTAACAAGAGCAGGTGCTGGTGCTGCTCCTGGGTTGGGGCACGCCCCAGTCTCAGCACAGGCTGGGGATGAGCAGCCCCAGGGCAGCCCTGCCCAGAGGGACTTGGGGGTGCTGCTGGCTGAGAGGCTGCACATGAGGCACCATGGGCACTGCCAGCCCAGAGAGCCAAACGTGTCCTGGGCTGCAGCCAGAGCAGCGTGGGCAGCAGGGCCAGGGAGGGGATTCTGCCCCTCTGCTCTGCTCTGCTGAGAGCCACTGCAGGGCTGCACCAGCTCTGGGCGCCAGCACAGCAGGGACAGGGAGCTGCTGCAGTGACTCCAGAGGAGGGCCTTGAAGATGATCAGAGGGATGGAGCACCTCTCCTACAGGGAAAGGCAGAGAGAATTGGGATTGCTCAGCCTGGAGAACAGAAGGTTTTGGTGTGGCCTTATTGTTGTGGCCTTCCAGTACCTAAAGGGACCCTACCAGAAAGACGGAGAGGGACTGTTGTGATAGGACAAGGGGAAAATGGCTTCAAACTGAAAACGAGTAGGTTTAGATTCGATATAAGGAGAAAATTCTTTACTGTGTGGTGAGGTACTGGAACTGACTGCCCAGAGAAACTGTGGATGCCCCAGCCCTGGAAGCGTTCCTGGCCAGGTTGGATGGAGCTCAGGGCAATCTGGTCTAGTGAAATATGTCCCTACCCAAGGTAGGGAGATTGGAACTGGATGATCTTTAAGGTTCCTTCCAGCAAAAACCATCCTATGATTTTATGATTGTACATGAAATTTGCTCAAAGCAGGTGAACTTCATCCTGCAAGATGGATCCCCCTTCTCCCAAATAATGCACAGAAATTTAGGGAGCAGGTTCCATATGAAGTGTCATCCTGCACCGCCATGAATTGTTTTTCTTTTCTTTTTAACCTGGGTGCAGCTGAGGAATATGGACATAACTAAAATTTAAAAATGTACAAAACTTATTCAGTGTCTTCTGGCATTACCATCTATTTCTTCCATTGCTTTGTGAAGACAGGATACTGAAATCAATGATTTGATGTTCTCTCATGCTGATTTAGCAGCCCTTCTATATAGCATGGCATGAACTAAGAGTGTAATCTATTGTTTTTAAAGGTGATTTTCATACTAGGTAAAAAAAACAGTGCTCTGAGAGCTTCTAAAAGGTCATTCCAAAAGACTAGGAGGTGATTTCTATGTCTTTGCTGTCACTGGCCTCAGCTGGATTTAGCCAGTATCAGATGAGGCCACAGAATTCACTTATATTTTTCAAAATCAAGTCCCTGTTATTGTTGCCATACTCTTGCTTCACTGTATATCTGCAGGGGAGTAGTAATCTAATAGCTCATATGAAAAAGGAAAATGGTGGCAAACAGGAAAATTGTAGGAAGATCACATTTAGCCCAGTACATAAAAATCCCTTTCATATTACTACTATCTTTCCTTCACTTTTTAACCAAAATATATTGTTACATTTCTTAGAGCAGGTTTTAAATCCCTGAGCTAATAAGGCTCCATTGCTTCTGTTGCAGAGATCTGACATGCAGCATGTACTTTGAAAAGACGCATCAGAGGGGATCAGGTTCCTAACAGTTGACTAAGAGTTCCAGTCCCAAAAGATCTGCCCCTGGTGTGCAGAACACTTAACCCTTCGACCAGTACCAACATGACTATTCACAAATTATTGATGTCCCTAAATCCCTGGCAGATTGCAGACAGTTCTTGTCTCCCTTGAAGCCAAAGCATATGGTCACTAATGAGATGGATTAAAAATACATATACACATTCAGGGCTTTGCCACATGAATGTAAAGCCACAGAAATGTTAGAAGGTGATTGAACTGGACTGAACACTGTTAAATACATGATTAGCTTGTTATGGATCATTTCCATTGATCTATATTCAGTTTCACAGCATAGTTTAATTGAAGCTGTCTGGAACAAGCCTCTGCCTTAAATGATCAGGCAGTGCAATGAAAAGGTGAAACATGAGGAACTGGAGATGCCCCTCCCTTTCTTAATCATCCAGCTGTCTCTGTGGTGTCCAACCACAGCAAGAACAGAAGCTGTGCTTTAAAATATTGTCTGTTTTTTCAGTCACACGTTTTTCTTAATATAAAATGATGTAGTGAGATTTAAGATTTGAGGAAAAACCCCTGCATAATTTTCTTGCAATGCAATTAATGCCTTTCTATCCAAAATAAAATCAAACCCAGTAAACAAGAATAAAATATTGGAATATAAAAGGGAGTCACCTGGAAAAATATGATTTTGCTGCAGCTGTAAAGATTTTAAATCACAATATAGGTATCTCTCACAGTCCAATAGTTGAATTTTCATGTGGTGCCTTATGCTTTTTGTTGCTATTCTTGATGACATTATTTCATGTTGGTCATTGTACTTTTAAGGGACTGGTTTTTCAAAACTGATGTAAGCTCCTTCATGGAATACTGATGATGCACTTCAGTCACTCTGGGCTAGGATATTTATGTGAATACAAGTTAAGCAGTTGTTTTGAATTGCAGGGATGTCTGTTATAGCCATGATATATGAGACAAATGACCAGGAGGAGTTTGGATAAGGCTGTGAAACCACTTCAAACCTGCGATTCCCTATGGCAGTCCTTGGAACTGTGACTATAAAACAAATTACAGAGGGAATGGTAGTTGTGTTTGGAACTCAAGTCATACGCCTAGTCAGTTGCCAAAGCAGCATATCTATATTTGCAAACAATTCTTTCATAAAAGAAGAAGAATTCCTCTCATGGACCCATCTATACCGACAGACTTCTTTCTTCTCCCACTAAACTACTTTTAGTTGTATTAATGAAAATACCTTTTTCAAGTAACCACCTAACATGAAAATACAGCCTATACTGAAAGCACCAAGGCCAATGTTAGCCATCTTCTTTCAGCTTGTTCCTAATACTGGAGTACCATTTCAGATCATTGCAATCTCTTTTGTGAAGGATATGGTTATTAGGGTCCAGACTGATAGGACTGTCATGTTGGACATGGAAAGTGGGCAACACTTTACCCAGCAGAGCATTCACCAAGAGAAATCATAGGATCATTAAACAGTTTGAGTTAGAAGAGACCTTTAAAGCTCATCTAGTTCACTCCCCTGCAATAAGCAGAGCCATCTTCAACCAGACCAGGTGGTTCAGAGCCTCATTCAACCTAACCTGAAAAGTTTCCAGGGATGAGACATCAATCACCTCTCTAGGAAATCTGTTCCAGTGCCTCACTGCCCTCATTGTAAAATACTTCTTCCTCGTATCTAGTCTGAATCTACCCTCTTTTAGTTTAAAACCATTACCCCTTGGATGAGGGGTACACTGTCAATATAAGCCCTATTAAAAAAGTCTCTCCCATCTTTCTAATAAGCTTCCTGTACATATTGAAAGGCTAATAAACAATCTCCCAAGAGCCTTCTACTAGCTCTTGAAGCTAATAACCCCAACTATCTCAGTCTTTCCTCATTGGAGAGAGATGTTTCATACTCTGACCATTTTTGTGGCCCTCCTATGGACCTGCTTGACAGCTCCATATGTTTTTTGTGCCAAGAGAAAAATCTGCTATAAAGAGAATACTAGTGCTCTGTTACATTTCACTGCTAGTACTGTTTCTGCAGTGGACTTCTTGTCCCTTTGGAATCTATCCCAAACCTAAAAGTTCTAGCAATGTTTTTAAGCAGGCTACAGTGAAAAGATAATGAAAGTTGCTCTAGGCTTGATGGGTACCCACAGGAGTTGTAGCAACTCTCCCTACAGCTGAGCAGATGAAAAGAAATGAGGAAAATAAGCTTTGTTTCCCTGCATGCCATACTGATAACTCCTGCTCTCAGATTCAGTGAGGAGAAGTTCCAAGCGCAAAAGGCAGCAGTTGTGGACCCTACTGTTCATGTGAGATACAAGAAAAAGGAGTGATTGGCTTATCTCAGACCACACTAGTAAATCAGTCAGGATGCCTGAACTCTGCACCACCACCAGCAGCAAGAGGAGAGGAACAGCTGGTATAAAATTATCAACTCTGAAGGAACCCAGATTCTGCCTCTTCCTTGCCCAACCACACAATCCTCTTTGCTGTTCCTCTGTTTCAACAGGAAGGTGTGGGAAAGAAAAAGGGCTCACTCATAATCAGGGAGGGCATTAACATTTACAGGACCCTCACTTTTCTAGAGCTGAGTCACTTGGCTGAGTAACTGTACAAGTCTTTTTAGACTGTAGCTCATGCATTTTTTTAGCATCTGAAAGAAAATTAGTAGACAAAACAGTTATTTTTAGTATTGGTTTGATTGTGGGCCTGTCAGCCTTGGTGATGCATCTCTTTTATCAAGCTGCCACAGTATCTTGTTTTGTTTTCAGAGCAAAGTTTGATTAAAGACCAATTTCAGAAAAGTTACTGTGGGCGTTAATTAGTGCTTCCTGGCCTCTGCGGGGTTTATCTTATGATCTGTTTCACTTACTAAACCCTGTAATTCAATTTACATGAAGATGGGAATGAACCAACCTTTTTCTATTCTTCTGAAGGCTTCTGTTTAACTCAGTCCTGAAAGAAACTCTCTCCTATCATTCCCTAATAAGGAATTCTGCTTTCTAGCCCTTTAAAATCAAAATTAATGCAATACTTCATATTTATAATGACTTTTCAACTAATGAACTTAGAAAGAGCTTCAGAAAGGGGGTAGGTAAACTTTAGGAAGTCTTTACTTCTAAATAGTGTTTTCAGTGATGCCCAAGTATACTTAGAAAAAACTGATAATAATACTCTTTTTCTCTTCCTCTGCATCTTTCTGGGAGTGGAGCATTGTCATTCTGTACAACAAAGTCGCTGGTGTTGCCCTCCTCCTCTCTCATTAGCAGACAAGAAAAGCCTTTTGTCTTTCTGAAAGCAAAAGGCCAGCTACTAGGTCAAAAATATTAAAAAAGTGGTTGATCAAGAAAGACTTAATAGTACTTCATAGGGAGGTAAAAAGTAGCAGGTGGAAGTGAAATTTATAATATGATATAGGTAAAATTAGGAACTGCTGAATAAAATGAATGAAGAGAAAATGCCACTGGGGTACTGTACAAATACAAGCAGACAAAAAAAACCCCAAACAAAACCAAAACCAAAACCAACCAACCCAATGTACTCAAGTACATTGAGTATTTGAAAACAGTACTAAAGAGACCAAACCTGTGAAAGAGGAGATGACCTAAAATGGCCTTTTTTTATATAGTAGACAGGCTGCACAGGAAAACTGAGTCTGGGTGAAGCAACATATTCAATCAGAGTTCATGGACACTTCCATCTTAAAACATCCTCTTCCTATACATTCTCTTGTGAACTTCCTCCCAGATTTTGAAACCTTAAGTTCATCCTAAGTGTAGTATGGACTTTAGACCTAAAGTTGTACAGTGTGACTGATACAGTAGAAACGTTGAGAAGAACAGGAAATAAGGCAATGATAGTAATAAAATAGATTAATATTTACAACAATTATAATTTCAGGCTAAAATGCCATCCCTGAAACAGCTATAAGCCACCCAACTTTCATAGTTACCTTCCAACATGCACACAGTACCAGTCCAATTAGGTATGTTATCACGCACATCAACAGCAAGCTGCAAAAATAAACGTGACTCTTTTAAAGATAAACTAATGTTGCTGAGCTCCTCTTTGTATTAGTTAGGGCTGTTTTCCAATAGAAAGAATTAAGATTTGGCTTCCATAACAATTCTTTCAAGCTGCTGGCTACAGCTTAGAAAATAGCAGAACATGAAAACTCATCACTGTGTGTTTTCCAATGTTCTGTTTTTAGTCATGTCCTATATACACACACTGAGAATCAGCCTATACAAGGTTATAAATGTGCACTTTTGTTTAAAATGTCATTAGCCTTCTTTATTTCTGCACTAAATAAAGAAACACTTAAGCATGCCCTTCCAATACTCACAGCGAGGTCTAAATATAATTTCAAAGAAAACAGAGGTCTGAACTTTCCAACTACAATCACTCAGAGAAGAACTTGTGCTTTTTCTAAATCCATGACAGAGTGCAAAGATCATGAGCCTGTTTTCCCTGTGTGCTATCCTTCAACCCTGTAATCATCCAGTCTCTTTATGGGGTTATTGAATTTGTATGCCAGATGTGTCCAGAATCTCTGGGGAGGATGGGCTGTAATGACACCAAGCAGAGATGAGTTATGAATGGAGACAGATTATTACAAACACAGAAAGCAGTAAGGACCCATTTTTCAGGAGCCATTTAAGAATGTGCTTCACAGTATGTGTATGGACTTGTTCACCCATACAGTCCCCCCTGAATGTGCCTATGTGGGCAGACAGAACCACAGGATTCACTAGAGGCTCACACACATGTTTTTGTTGTACTCTAAATCAGATAAACATGTACTTCATTTTTTTTCCCCCAGATTAGTTGAAAACTTGGTGTGAAAATGATCAACTGCAACAGCACCTGTGCAGTAACTATGGAACTTGGATTTTCATCCTTAGGTCAAATTACAGCTACTGACTCTTGGCCCACAGTCCAGGAGCCTGAGATGGGCAGATTTGCAAGCTGTAGGACAGTTGGTTGCTGCGCCCTTCAGGTAGGGCTGGGGACACTGGTGGGGCAGCGTGTGTGGGAAGCCCGGCTGTGCCTGCTGGTAATGCAAGAACTTTTATCTCCAGGGCCTGTCAATCTGGCACCTTTCACAAGTGTTAAATTCACTTAAGTATATTTTTTAAGAAGCTGTCATGAGACATACTGAAGCAAATATGTCCTTCAGTGGTTACACATGGACTAAGTTGTAACAATGTTTGTTAAGTGCTTTGACATCCCCAAGTGATATGTTTGGTACAGCTTCCACATTTGTTCGTTTATTGAAGTTTGCTAAATAGTCTTCAAAGCTAGCGGGTTAAAGAAATACCTGACTGGACACAGTGCATCCAAAAGGCTGGACCACAAAGAGGTGTTTATATAATTAGAGGACACCACATACATCTGCTGGTAGGAGAATTTAGTCTATAAATAATAGAAAAGCTTTCTAAAAGATGTTCTGGTAAGCATCTTTTGATTTGCTACAGAGAAGATTATGTGATACTTGCTTTATGTCAAGTTAAGCTGTGATAATTTAAAATAATACTGATGGAATAACTGTTTTCAGTTTCTAGGCTAGATTTTCAATAACTATAAATGGTAGCTATGCTAATTTACACCTGCTGAGGAGATTGCATGGTAGATTATATATTTATATATAGTACCATGTGCAAACTAATGCAGTTATTTCTAAGTATGAAAATTTAAATCAATCTCCTGCACTAATGTAAACAGTGTATTCTAACAGAAACAGATAAAAGTGCACTGAACATGTTAAATACATTATTAGGTCGATGAAGATCATTCATATTGATCCAGGTCTGGCTTCACAGCAGTTTAATCAAAGCTGCCTGGAAGATGTAACAGAGTGGTCATGGCATTCACTGCCTTTTGTGCTGAGTGAGTCAACAAATGACTAAAATTTCATTACTGCTGCAACTGACAACTTATGCAAAATTAGCCACAGCAAGCTTAAAAAAAGGGTAGATCACTATTTAGAGGTGAAACAAAACCCAGCTTCTGTTTTAATGGGGAAATTGTGCTGCCAGAGGTTGCTGATGATCCACCCAGAAATTTGTGGGCTCTTGATAGCCCCACTACTTACTTCCCATGGATCTGGCAGATTTACATTAATTGGATTTTTATCCTGTATGGCAGTGACCCAAGATATCAGTACCCTCTTACTCCCTTCAGCCAAGGAACAAAAAGAAAGAGATGAAAGTCTTTTGTTCCTCCTCCTGGCCTCCAAGGATGGCAAATAAATCTCAGTGCTAGTGCTTCCTGTGTAATATGAGCTCATAGTTTGTTATGGAATTGGGAACAGGAGGCTTGGGAGAGTCATTCAGCTGTGTCAGCCAACAGCTAAATGAAAGAAAAAGGGTCTGTAGCTTGGCCACATAGTGGTCTGAGCTGCAAGTCATTTTTGCTCTAACTGGAAGTTATTAATAGCATAATTTACAAAAGCCTTCAGCAAGACTTACATCAGGCACTAAATAAACACTAAATAACAGACAAAGTCTACCACCAAGAGTTTACCATTGACAGAAAAAACCTGCAAGCTGAAAAAGGAACACAGGACAGGTAGGAAACTGAGCCATAGAAAACTGTGGAATAATTACATTATTTGTTGAGGTAATTTGTAGAAAAGCCAAATGCTGACCCAGCATACAGCCCTTCTCTTGAGAGCATACCAGAGTGAGGACACACAACAATACACTGGCAAAGAACTGAATCATCCTTTTGCTTGGGCTGCTCTTGGATCTCTGGAAATGAATATCACAGTCCCAGAAGAGCAGTGCTGCACACGTTCCACCTGCTCTGTTGTTAAACAGCTTCACTTTCTGGAGGCCTCTGCTCTTCTTCCACCATCAGTAGGTGGGGTTGTTTACAGCTCATTTGAAAGTCACCTGTGGCCTTTGTGACAAACTGTCTATTATATCTGTCACAAGGCTATACATCTAACTGTATTATTATTTCTTACTAAACATTGCTATATATTTTATACCACAGTGTATCAGGAAAGTCTACAATGAAATTAAATTATCACACAACAATATATATTTTTAAAAAAGAAGATTGTTTTTCACCAAAATACATTGTCTCAAACATCTTTTAAAAAACATTTTTAAAAAAACCCCATAAACTTATGTAGAATGCCTTTTGGGATTACACAGACTGCAGAGTAACTCTTCTGTTTTGTGTGACAGGTAAAGTACACAGCATAGCCTAGCAGTAAATGGAAAAGCTGCCCACATCTGGTCTATTGCTTAGAAATTTCAGGTTCACTCAGGTGGATCAGCCCCAGACCCGTCAGGTGGGCCAGGACCCACAGGTGAGCAGTTAGTGAGCAGCACGGACAGCTCCTCTGCTGGATCACTGGTTCTTTGGACAGCCATTTCTGCTTCTGGAGCCTTCAGCTACACTTCCATTAAGAACTATGTTAGCTGAAAGAGATACTGGATTAATGAAATTGAAAATGTTCAGAAGAAAAATGTATGTAGTGCTTTAACCACTTTTAAGAAACATGAAGTGCAAGTGATGGAAGGGTGACCTTTATCTTTTCTACCAACAGAAGCCCAACCTCTCAGGCACAGTGAGAACATAATTTATCCTTGGGCTTCATTCTGTTTAAAGATGTGATCTTTAAACAGCATGAGATCTGTTTTTAACAATTTTGCAGTACAGGTAGAGAGAAATAAATTGTTTAAGAAAAGATGTCAGTTTTAAAGTAAAGCTAAGAGGCCCACACAGCCCTCTCTTTGGTCAACACTGATGCTTTATGTCTTGGGCCTTCATTTTTCAGGGAATTTCATGCCTGGAACACCATCACTAGAGTGGTCTTACCAGTATTTCCTACTCTACATTAGCTGAATGAGTTGGCTTTTCTTTTTAAAACATTTCTCTTGCAAGGAGGTTTTTCAATTACATCACTGCTGGGAAGATTCAACAGAATGAGGACATCACCTCCTTTTCTCTTTTGCAGAAAGCCCATTTTGGTAGAAAAGAAGGCAACAAATTATGCTCTGCCTAACTGAGTTTCTGCAAAATCATGTTGTAGGGCAAAGAAAACTCATTGGCAGCTTGCTACAAGAACACCTGGGGCCATTAAAAGTCCCAAAAAATCTGGTAAGATCAAAAGGTGAAACAGGAAAATGCTAAAGGAGGAGGATGATTACTATGATTATTAAGCACCATCATTTAATCAGTTTCATTTTTGACTTAACAGTCAAAAATGCTTCTTTAACAGGAGTAAAGAAGCAGAATAAAGCAACATTAAATGGTTATTATAATTTATAGTCAGAACTTAATTCTAAATATATTGTTTCCCTTTGTAGTTACTAATTTTGGTAAATCTAGCACTTTTAAATGCTACTAATATAAACACAGCCAGATTCAAAGTTATTGGTACATTTCTTTAGCAAAGCATAGCATTACAGAATAAAATACTATTCTACTTGCTTAAAATAAAAACTTGGTTATCCATTTTCTTCAGAATCCTAGCTTTTCCTCAGGGGAAATCTGGAAGTTTTAAATACACTGATCCTTTGCTTTGCCACAATTCTCTCTTTTCGACCTCTTACATATTTTTTGTTTGCTGTCACATTTTTGATGATTTGTTTTTAAATTATAAATCTGATTTTAGATAAATTCTTCTTAAAGCATTTGCCACAATTCTTTTCAAAAATTTACATGCAGTTTCATTCTTAAGGCCATCCAAGGATTTACAATATGCTAAACTGGGCAAAATTTCTGTAGTAATCAGCACAGTATATTTTATACTCCATCACAATAATTTTTTCTGTCTCCACATCGATATAACTTTTTCTGCTTTTTACAATGGTTTACAGCTTAAATAATTTAATACAACAGTTGTTATATTTTTATTGCAAGCTTATAAAACTTGCACGGTAAGTCTCTTGCTTGCAATATATTAAATAAAGAAATGACAGAGAAGAAAGGGAACTGATGATTACTAAAACTGTAATTCAGGTGTCATAAAGTGCTTCTGGCTCACTTGTGTTCTGCACATCTTGTCAAAGTTCCTCAGATGAACCACCTCTTCATATTCAGTTCTTGCTGAATATATGTTGATATAGGTAAAACAATGATTTCACATTTCAGTCAATGCATTCATGAAGGGGTGGTCAAGGGGAAAGGGCCCCTCATAAAGATCCAAAGGGCAGGAATGCCATTGCCAGCTCTGCCATTGAGTTGCTGGAAGACCCTGGGAAGTTTATTTTGCTTCATGAACATGTATAGAGCTATGCTCCATTTAATTTTGCAAAAGCTTCAGTGGTGTATAGACACACTCCTAAACTGTAAGGCAGGACCTTTCTGTCTCATTTTTGTGTTTCTAAGCAACTGAAATACTTGATAATTTGTAAAATAAAACTCCAGATTTCATACTTCCATTTTGTAGAATAAAAAACGTACTTTCCTGTCTTTGTGAAATGCTTTGAGATCTCCTGATGAATAATTGTTACTGCTTTAGTATATCTAAGAGCTTATGTAAAAGATGCTGCTTCAATACGACTCTTTAAAATTATGTTTTACATTAGAGACCCACTTTAAATATTTTTACAGACACAGTTCTGTCCATCTCTACAAAGTAGGTCACTGAATATCCTGTATATCCACAAGAACATGTAAGTCTGCTAATTCTAAAACCCCTTTGCTGATAGCTTACATAAAAATAATAAATAGTGTTCTAAATTTATGTCAGAAGTAAATTTTACATACTTGGCAATGCTACATGCATTTCTATTTTAATTTTCATCTTTATATTTCTGTAATTAGTAATATTTTTGAAACTCAGAATAAAAATTGAAACTATCTGTTGGAGAGATTCTAAGGCAAGGATTGATAAAAAACAGCCAGAAGATATTTCTGACGGCTTGGCCCAAAAAAACATAATTAATTCCTGTAAACCACTTACCTGTGTAGTCCTAATGTTGCTAATGAAAAGATTCTGTATAGATGATTAAGATTTCTTAGTAGAAAGGTTTGTGACCTCTAAGAGATATAACATAGCTGAGAAAGGAACTTACAAACATTTCTGCTTTAGAAAAATATGGTAAGGGTACAGATATATGAAGGTTAATTTCTGAATTGTGTAGCTATGATTTCAGCCCTTGCCTACATGAATCACTCATTTTATAGGCTGAAGAAACACAGATGCCTGCATATTCTCTGAGATCTTTGGTTTTTGCTTGATACTTGAATATTGCAATGTGAAAATGAATAATGGAAATGAAATCAGCATTGAACTCCTAGATTAAGCAGCAAGATTTTTTTCCCCTCAAAACAGAAAGTGAAAAATAAAACTTGGAAGACCGGTATGCCTGTGAACTTGAAAAACTTCGAGGAAAGTACCTAGAGGATTGCATCTCAGCTTCATTTGATGGTTAGCTTTTTCCTTCTCTTTAATTATCTTAGCTATGATGTTTACCTTTGCATGTTAGCAATCACAAAGGAAATTAGTTCAAGTCATCTGTATTATGTGATGGATTTTAAGAAATAGATTTAAGAATTCACTCCAGAGATGGATGCATGCTTAATTGGTTGAATAGTATTTGAGAACTGATGAAAAATGTGCTGCACGTAGTGTTCTAATTTCTGTTTGTTGCCTATCAAACCAGAAATCTACTCCCCAGAATACTGTTTCCAATACAATGAGACAAGCTTGGATCCTTTGCAAAGTATTCAATAAAGGTGGGCATACTAGGAATAAATAATTTGGAAGGTAGGAAAAACCTCTAAGTAATAAACAAGAAAGCATCCTTGTAATCTGAATCATTAACTCCTTAGTTCCAGCCTAAACAGACAAATCAAGATCACAAAATATCTAAAGAATGAGCTAACTTCCATATGGAAATGTCTAGAAGTCATCCATTACTATTGCTTCTTTTCCATACAGCAGACACTGAAATCAATATGCTGCATTGGTTCAGTAAATTTGTCTTTTAACAAGTTAATAAAACAGTGATCCCCACATAGTCTTTCCATCAAACTTTCATAGAAAAAAATGAGAATATTAAATGTGCTAAGATAGGGAAGATCTGCTCCATTTGCTCTGCAATGATAATCTTTTACAAAAGAGGATTTTTATTATTAATTCTTTGCCTTCTGGGGATATTATAATTTCCTAGAATGTAAAAATGCCTTAAGCACAGCAATTTGCTGAGCTAGACTGAATTTCAGAATGTTTCAAATGAGCAGATAAACAACTGCATAATAAGCAATTATTAGATCAAGACTGTACAGTACAGATATAGCAGTGAACCAGCCAATGGACAAGCAAGTAGCAGATACTGTTTTTCAAACTAAGAGTTAGTGATGCTTTGACATGCATCACAACATTTCTGTTAAGAATTAAATACCCTACTGCTTATTTTTTCTTTAGAAATGCAGATTATTTCTTCAATCAAATCCTTGGGGTCTTAATCATTGGACACATCCCTCTGCATATGAATAATAAGGAGTTTACAGGCTGAACATAACTCATGTGCTAAAAGTGATTAATTTTTTTTTCAATTAAATAGTTACGAATCGATTGTATAAGCCTGTTAAAACCTAGTACATTCTCAAGCCTTGAATTCTGCAGCTCCTTAACGAAATACATTATTTTATCTTACTAAATAAAGAGTCAGATACACTACAGAAAAGTCAGGTGTAAAATTAATGCAATTTATATGGCTACCATGTTGTTAGGACTTGGGTATTCTTTACTTATACAAAATTTTGTCAAGCAGTCAGAATGGCTGGGAAATGTGGCAGCTAGATGAGAAACAGAACACTTAGGCTGTTTGAAATGCAGAATAAAGTTATTAGCTGAGCTTTTCTCTAAAAGAATCAGACATGGAACAGTAAAAAGGGCTGATATCTGTAGCAACAGCTTGATGTTTCAGCACAGATCGACCAAAATTATTTGTCCATTGAAATGAATGACACAATTCACACCATTCAAAATTACTGCTATAATTCTGACTTTTCTGCATCTGTGAGGACTACTTTAAAAGAATTTATGGTGATTCATTAGTATAAGTCATACTCATTAGTATGAGTGTTGCAAACACCATTTCTAAAATAGGAAAATTCAAATTAAAAACCAGTGGTTTGCACCAAAACCAGATTTTGTTTTAAATTTAGGATGGAATTATGAACAGTTTAAAAGCTAAACATCTGATGAAAAACAGCCCTCTATTCCAAAAGATTATTAATCCCATTTCAAAATACAATGAAGGGTCCCTTGGAGGTGTCTGTCAACCAACACAAAGAACCTAGGTCATTAGGTTAAACAAAACAGTTAACTTCTTTTAGGCAGTCAGACAAAATTGATCTTATCTGAGCTGTCCAGGCAACTGAATTGCATCACTCTTTTTTATAACAGCAACAAGGAATTTAAATAGGCCTCTGGTTAAATGAGTTATTACTGCAAACAACTTCATTGCACAGTCCCTTACATTAAATGGTCAGCTAATTCTTCCTAGCTCAAATTCTTCTGCAATGATTTTCCAGTCTCAAAACATCAGCTTCAAGTAGAAATTTAATTGATGTTCATAAAAGACAAAGTTAAAACGTGTCAGTTGTAACAGCAGAATGATTTTGACGTACTTTATTTGGAGACATGTTACAATCTCCTAGTCTAGTAAATTCTCCTCGTCACTCCCATTGCTAGAAGAGTTTAATTTTAAAGAGATGCAGAATACAGAAGTTTGCCACTCAGTATTTCTGGCTTGGAAAACATTTTAAAGGAAATAGACTAGAAGCAGTTATAATCAGAAAAGCAACAATATAAACTGGAAGCTTCTTACTCAGATCTGCTTCCTTTTAGTCTGCATTTCCTCTTATGTTTGCAACTGGGAGAACATTTCAAAACCCTTGTGAAAGGGACTGGTCTTCAAATCTATCACAGCTGCAGGGCTAAATTTAGACTTTAGGCCAAGCTTAATTTTAAGTGTTGGAAATGAAGAAGCTTTCTCTGACAGGTTAATTAAAATAAAGGAAGCTATTTAAATCTGCCCAAGGATATGCATGTCACTGGCAGTCTAAGTGGTGACATTTGGTGGGCAATGTGTAGCTGATGTAGTTAAATGGATGCACCACAGAAAGTAATTTTTTATGGAGCAAGCACTTCATATACACAGTGTTAGGTAAGATAAATGCACATACTTTTAACCCTAAAGAACCAAATTTAGCTAAGATTAATATATTGGTTCTGCTCTAGCTAATGCAATTATTAATAAAGGGTCACCAAAAAAATTTTTGTCTGCTTTGGTGAAAGCAAGAGGCACTAACTCACAGCGATATACTTCCCTACTCTCATAGGGTTGCTGGCACAGAACCTTGTTAGACATTGCAGAGCTGGGAGGTGGGGAAAAGGTGGAAGAGGTTGCCACTTGCATTCTGGGGTTCAGCTAAAGGGTTTTAAATAGTTGCATGAACAAACAGCAGCATGTGCCTTTGCAAGTATGACTTACCCCTTGGGTGCCTTTGCAAGTATGACTTACCCCTTGGTAGAAATTAAATGTTTTTAGCAAGAGCCCTTTTTCAATTTTTATCATAGAACCATAGAATAGTTTGAGTTGGAAGTGATCTTCAAGGGTTATCTAGACTGACTTTCCTGCAATGAACAGGGAGATCTTCAACATCAGCTTGCTCAGAGCCCTGTCCAGCCAACCTTGAATGATTTCAGAGATGGGGCATTCTCCTCTGCCCTTGTCAACCTGTTCTAGTGTTTCATTACCCTCATTGTAAAACCAATTTTCTTCTGGTAAGTACTGATACAATGTATATAATATCCTCACCTAGTGCCAATGACTGGCACACTGTTCACATCGACAGCTTTGGCCTGTTACATTAAGGAAAAATACAGACAGTGTATGTACCTTTCTGTGTAGAGAAAGGTTGTTTGGCATAGGTTTGTACTACACTATGTTTGACATCCTTGTACTAGGAAGGATAATGGAAGGATGAGTTGAACATTAGTTCTGACAACAAGACTTGGATATATGCAGTACAATCACATCGGCGACTTTTGATAATGCTCCTCTGGTTACACTACTGTAATTATGAATTCTTAGAGCACAGCCCATGCAATTCCACATTCCTGCTACTCTTCTATGAATTTGACTACAGGTCATGTGCATACATTGCTGGTGATTTACTTGCAAAATTAGTCTTATATATGCAACAAATGACTAGTCTGGCCTAAAGCCACAGCATTTTCAAAGGAGCTTAGTTTTTGTCTTTTATCTTCATCACAGCCACCAAAACAATTTTAATAAGCAAGGTTTAATTCTCTCATAGTAAGTGTAGACTATCTCTTTACCTATAGTTTCATTTACAGGGTATTGAACTTCCTTTTAGCATGTGACAGGTCAGCATCTACCACACTGAGCACACCTTTACCCATATTGTGCAAGCTAGGATCTTTTACTGCACAGCAGTATGTCAGCTCAGTAGAATGAAATATTTTCTATAGCAAAATGTTGTTAAAAAACAGATCAAAATCCTGAATCCAAGCTGCCAGAAGAAAAATGAAATACTCAGAACATTCCATGGCACAACACACAGAATCAGTAATAATTTAGCTTTTGCAGGACAAGGTGATGTGTTTAATTTCTGTATCAGCTGTTTTTCAGTTTACTGTTCTAACATTAGAGCAGTACATTTCTACAGATGATATGTTGGAAAGAATATTGTGATTTGGTGCAGGTTTTTTTTCCCCATCAATATTTTTCATCTCTAAAGTTTGGAAAGGAAGGCAGCTTCTCAGGAAATTACTACTAGTTTAAAATGGCCATTATACACCAGATTTTTCCTGTTCTAACTTTCCCTTTTTAATTTTATGTAATGGTCAGTGGCATTTCTCCCATCTCTCATAAGCATTTCCTTTTTAGATCCTGGCCACCATTGCTCTCCAAACAGAGTAGGCTCTCCTGTGAGGAATAATAAGCCACATTAGTTTTGGAACCATTTTTAAGAAAGGTACTAGCCAGAATTCTCTGAAGGGGATGAGTAGTTTAAAAGAAGAAGGAAAGAATACAGTCCTCAAGAAATAATTTGTTCAAGAAAACATTTGCCCTTCAGAGTGACTTTATATATATATAATCAGCATAAATATATTGCATGAGATTATTTTATGATTGTATGAAGGTTCACTCTATGGATTTCAGCCATTTGTAAGCTTCCTTTCAAAGTCACTTCCTTGCTTTCTATGTCTTAGTGCATTCTTATTACCCACTGCCAAAGATTATTATTTGAAGGAGGAGAAAGCTAAGTTTAATAATTTATAAAAACAACAAATAAAATCAGAGACACTGAATAGCCATAGCCACTACCCCAAACTTTAATGTCAGGAGCAAAACATGTTCTTTATATAAACTTTTAACTACTAATTCAGAGATTATTACTAAGTTCATTACTTACTGAGCAAAATTAACTTGTGGTAACTTTTAATGCTATCATTATTTTTTTTATAGCAAACATGTACTCTCTAAACCCATAGCACATTTAAAAGTTTCAATAGCACATCTCTCTTCATTCTACTCTGTGGCCACAGCACAAATGAAAATGAAAATTTAATTGAACAGTATCTATAAGTACCAGTGAAGTTTGTCACCAACAGATAAAATAATATGTATATAATGAAAATACAGAGGAACCAAGCCAAAAGGATGATGAAAAAAATCCAAGCTTAGTGTGTTTCAAAACAGGCAACACCTATTTTTTTTTCTTCAAAAGGAATTCAAAGAATAGGGTTAAGGTTGGGTTCAGACATATAAGCTGGCATCACATTATGCATCAAGTTTAATTAGAGAATCTATGGTAACTCAAACTGTATTTGGGGAAAAAAAAAAGCCATTAGATCTGAAAAGACCCATTAATGAAATTTTGGACCTATTTTCTTTAAAAGATGGTCTGACCTAATGAAAATCCCAACTCCATAAAAGCTGAAAGAAGTTTTGCCACCAATTATGTGGAGCCAGGATTTTATGAATTGTGTGTTCATTTGCACCTGTTTACATTGTCTGCTGTTTATGTCTTTTGGCATTTTGGAATCTGTGCTCCTGTGCAGAAGGAGAGTAGGCTTGAGAAAATATTTGGCTAGAATTCAGGAGACAAAAGTTCAATCTCTGTCACAGGCTTACTGAGAAAACGTGAATAAGTCATTACCTCCCTCTCTTGTCTTCAGGTTACTTCTCAGTAAAATTCAGGTGATGAAACTAAACTCCTTTCTAAGGTCTCCTGAGATCAAAATATAAAAGGTACCACAGCTAGGAATATTTTTTATTTTTCATCACTAAAACTGCTGCTTACAAAATTCCAACAAGACACCACTGTGATACCTCTGAAGGCACAAGATGAAACAGATAACTGGGAATTTTAGAACCTTCTGTTTCTTAGTAAGAATATGTAAGAAAGAAACATATTGGTAATATGTTGGTAATAGTGGTATACATTAAAAATATTTGTATGTAAATACATGGCTACTAAGGAAACAGCTGAGGAATAAAATTGGAGATTCACAATACAATTAATGTGTTTATTAGAAATATGTCTGAGTACTGGAATCACTGCTTCCAGGTAATTCTTTGCTACAGTAAACTGTATATTCCCCTGGAAATGACACTAATGCTGGTGAAGTTAATGAATTTCCAGCAAACTCTGCATGGACAGAACACTGAGAATGTTGACAGTCTTTCTTTAATTGCTAACAGTCTGAACTTACTCCAGTACTTATGATTTTTCAGTCTAAAGCCTGCAGAATGGCTGTGAATTATCTGGCCTTTCATTTTAGCTTCAATCTTGCAATGAAATCTGTGTGAAAGGTTCCTGGGGGCTACAAATTCCATCCACTTCAACAGAAGGTCATGATTATGCTTTTAGGGAAAATAAAATGGTTTAGCAAATTTTAGACAAATTCTATTTCTTTCCTGTTCATTACTTGACTTTCTAGGGGTTTATCTAACATAAACTCTGTGATCCATAAGTAAGACAAGCAGCAACAATCACAGTCAAATAGTTTAAGTCAACCTAGTGAACTACTCAACTCCAGTTCACAACTGCAGGATGAAGCTTGGGGATGATCAAGAACGTCACCTCAAACACCAGATTAAAACACCCGTAGGAGCTTTAAGATCGCGAAACAGATTAATGAAGTTAATGCAATTAATTCCCAACATGCAGAAATGTTTAGCCTTTAGGAGGAGATAAAAGATTCATATCTGGTCAAAGGCTATTTATCAAATGAGCTAACATGGAATTGTCGCTTTGCAAATTTAACACAACTAGTAAAACTAACAAGAATTGCTGCAGGAAAACCAGCAGTTGTTAGACAAAATACTTGTTAAGGATTATAGTGTGTCTATGAGTCTGGTTTTTTGTGATGGTGAACATTTGGCAGAAGGGTTGCTCCCTGCGAACTGCATCAAGAGCTCTAATGTTGGATCTGATCATTCAAGATGCAAAATGTACTTGTTCCCAATCTCCTGTATTGCAATTGAACTTGCAACTAAATGAAAATCAAGTAAAGTTGTTTAGTTCCTATATATTTTTTGCAAGGAAAATGATTCATCTCCCATCAGTTTCCTGTGAGATAACAGGCAGAGTAATAGATGAGATATGGTCTATGAAGTCCAATATCAGCAGTGCAAGGGTAAAATTTGCTTTCTCTGTCTTGGTAAGGTCTCTCCAACTGGTACATTGAAAAATGAGTTTGGAGAGCCCTGAGCAGCTATTGCCATGCTGTTCCCACTTTATGAATAGACAGAACACTTCCAATGCAGCACTTTGAAAACTAAGAACAAGCCAAGAAGAGTTTGAAGAGTTACAATCAGATGCAAATAAAATTTTGGATGAAAACTGAAGTATAACATTTTTTAGATATACTTCATAATACTAGAAACTTAAAATGATCTCTGAAAACATTGGGCCTGAATCCTAGCTAAGAAGAAAATGATGGCAGGCTGCTTAGGCAAATAATGAACACATGAAAAACCCAGAAAATGTTAAGTAGTTCAGCAAAAGACAAAGGTAAAAAGAAAAGCTTAGTACATAAGCTAAAAAGCTAAATATAACCACAAAGGGCTTCTATTTACCTACATAAAACTATATTTAAAACAGCATGAAGGAAAAGAAGTCTGTACTTAAAAATGTCTTCTCTACTCTAAGATGATATTAGGATCAGCTGACTCACAAGGGGAAACTTTTCTTGGAAGAGACTAGAGAGCAAGAGGATATTCACGTGCATATACATATATATATATGAATATATACTTTTTTTGACTTGTAAGATTCATGTCTAGTCTAATATTCCAAGCTGGGATAAATCAAACTGACTCATATAATGATCATGTTAATGTTATCATATAATGATAACAACATGAAATATTATATAATAATTTTGGCATCTTTTAAAATACCAGTTGTGGCTTCACATATTTTTTCCAGTAGAGTTATTAAAAATTAAATTTGTGTCATTAATTACAAGTAAAGAACTTTAAATAATTTTCAAACTTTAGTAATAATCATATCCTAAAGCTGTACATTCTAGGTCTGTAAATGTTATTTTACTGTAGTGTCATAATACCCCCATTTTTTTGTATTAAAAAACCCTGGATTATTGACAGTGAAGAAATTTGCTGTAGGTTATCTCAGATGTCTGAAAGGAAGAAAATGATACACTCTGAATCAAGTTTCTCCTAAGCATCTACTCTCATCTATCTACCTAGATGCACACTCTATCTCTGCATCAAGCCAGGCAATTGTATGTCAGTATTCACTAAATTTAAAAAAATGCATCATGCAGACACAAGCAGCACAGAAATCCCACCTCCCTGCGCTGTGTTTCTAAACAAGAAAAGGAGAATATTTTATGTACATTACTGTGGCATGGAAGCGGATAATTTTGATAATATCAATTACTCAAAAGACTTTAATTACACAGAATATATTTCTATATAAATGTTATAAAAATGATATATATATTTCTGTATATAAATTGTGTTTGTGTGGACAATGAAAAACATTTACATTTAATTTTATTTTCTGATCTTCACTTTTGATTCAATGTAGTTATCACAGCCCTCTGATTATTTAATACTTAGTTCTTCAGGCCTGATAAAATTTGTTAAAGGATTTTTATTTTTTCCCAGTCTTTTTATGGGGACCACCTTTAGCAAGATAATTTAAAATGTGAGCTCCAGTTCAGAAAAGCAGATAAACATGTATGAGTGGATTAGGTATGTGCATATGTATTGAACTGGTGCCATATTTGCTAGTTGAATTTTCTATAAGACATTAATTTATATATTGTAAAAATAACTACTATTTCAAATTAGTCCATTTACATGGTACACGTACACATACATAAAGAATTCATAATGGCATGCATTTACTGTTGTAGTTTGCACATTCTTTTAAAGCTTTTTTCCTGTTGATGCCAGTATAATCTAATAAAGGATAACATGGTATTTCTTACAGCTCCCAAATACTTTCTTAAGTGTTCAATTTCCTTTTTTTATTCTGAAAGACTTTCTCTGAAGTATGTCATAATAATTCATGGCTGTTTCATGTCCTAGAGAAATCATTCAGGTTTACATTACAAACCACATGAATTTTGAGTGTTTTGCAATACCTAAAGCGTAAGTATTTCTAATTGTACCATCTTGCTGCTCTTAATTGATAACGTGTGGTTGAGTATAGGAACCGTACAAGTAATAATATTATTTCTCAGTTGGTTTTATATAAAGTAAAAGGATAAGTTATCAATGCTATGTGTGAAATTGGTGTGCCATGAAGTGAATGTACAGAGGCTACTTCGTGTTCTGTTTTCAAACTAAAAGCTGACACATCACCAAGAACCCAGGAAAAAGTATTGCATGAATTTCCTCTTTCTTTTCCTATTTTGCTAAATTTTAAAATGTACGTTATATCATGGAATCAACATGAAAGAAGGTTATTCTGTACAGGACAAAGCCCTGAATAATACCAAGCCCAGCATAGGACTGCTTTTATAAAGGGAAAGACAGAACAACATCCATAAAACGTGAATAAATGAAAGATTATTTGAATTAATGAAATGTTCTTGGTGCTTAAACACAACTTAGTTACAAGTTTTCTATGGAATCCCTTGATCTTGCACAAACATGTATTGACGCCACAGACAAACTGCTCAAGGTCAGTGACAGAGGAGACAACAATCTAAACCTACTCAGTCAATGGCAGTGAGCACTTCATATGGCACTGAGGTGTTCTCTTTAACTGAAAGAAAGCCCATTATTACAAAATAAAAATGGAGTTACTGTGCTGTATAATGAGAGGTGACACTGTGTTTGTAATGTCTCAACAAATCAAACCCAAATTTTTGACTTTATCATGCAAGCTCTGGTCCATTACAATCACTGACTTGAATAATGCTTCAGAAGAAAGTTCCAGTTTGCTTAGGAATCCTGATACCAACACAAAGCTGAGCTTCTCTTCTGAATCAAAGCTGTGCTGCTCTGGTCACTGATTCTACCCCTACCTTAAATCTAGGCCAGCTATCTCCATGCAGATTCCAATAGCACTTAACAGCATTCAGCACTTCTCAGGGGACACATCAGCACTTCACACTATCAGGAACCTAAAAAGAATTTTTTTTTGTTTTCCAATCTCTCTATTCCTTTTGTTAATACAAAACCTGCTCTTTTTTCAAATATTGGCAACAATAAACAGGGTGATGTGTTGCATTGTCCATGGCCTGTGTGGACTGTGCATGGTCTATGAAGTTTCTTTTGTTTCCATGCCACTATTTTCCTTCTGCAGTGGGGGCAAAGAAACATATTAGTAGCTCCTGATTTAATAAATAACACCCAGTAGAATCCAAGCTGTGAATTTCTGTACATGTTTTTGCTTAGTACTTCTGGCTACCAATTGTATTTTCAGCACAGAATATTATGTTTTTATAACAGAATCTTTGGCTTTATAATCCTCTTTGCTATACTCTGGTTTGAGTCAGTCACATTTTCTTTTTCTGGATTAAGAAACTTTAGAATGCTTCCTCTTGATTTTAGGCTCACTATGCCTGCCTTCAAGTTTTACTCTTGTATTTCACGACTCAAGGCTGAGACATGACTTATGTGGTCCGTAATAAGGGACAAATGGAAGTTAAAAAGAAAGGACAAAACCAGGAGACCAAAATGGAAGAGCATAAAAGATAAGTAAGTGGAGTACTTCAAGATGAAGCCTCACATTTTCTATGATCTCTCTTGAAAATGAAACATTAAATTGTGCCTTTGATTTGGATCAACTGTGCTTGAGCTTTTGCCCAGTGATGTTAATAACATAATTTCTGTTAATTTCAATAGGTTTGGATTTCATTCTATCTAAAACCCAAAAGAACAGTAGCCAATGAAATTTGACTTGATTTCCATAGCTCAGATTCTTAGTCTTTGCTGAAAACAAGCTTGAGCTTGTTTTATCTGTCTTGACAAATTACACATCAGAGCAGGAATGATCCTTTGGATGAACTAGAAACTGCAGTCTCTCACTAGAATTATTCTGTTGTAAAATGGGCCAAGGTCTTGCCTATAATTCCATGGCTTCTTCTGGCTACTGTATGCTGCTTTTCCATCAGCACTTGGACAGGTTTCTTTTGTGTACCAGAAAAATAAACCAATCTTCCTATGCTTGGGCAATCATATGTAAATCTTAGTGTCTTGCAAATAGTGTACTGTTTCCTTTTTCTCCTAAATGATAGCATGACTGGATATTTTTGAAATGTGTTTTACAATGATTAAAATAATCAATTGAGCTAAATAATATATTTAGCTCAGAGCTAAAAATATACCATATCTTAGAACAGATCTATTATAGTATGACATGAATGCACCTTGGAACTGATAAAGTCTTGTTATCATAATTGCCTCGAATGAGTATGCTTTGGGTGATGAGAACTCCGGAAAAGCTTTTCAGCCTTTCTGCAGTATATTCACAAAAAGTGAAAGGCAAAACCCATGAAAAAGTGCAAAAGAATATTGTAAGCAATGTGCTTAACTCCTGCCTAAAACAAAAGTGCTCCTTTCAATCCATACTTGCCAAAGACATTTTCTGAGATGTATCCTATACTTAAACTTATTACAGAATGCGTATTAATTTCTGTGGCGAAGAAGTATTATGCAGCAAAGTTTCTATCAAAATGAAATTTTAACATTCTTTACAAGTTTGAAAAACTCCTACATAAAGTATTCTGAAACAAGTTAAGTCAAGAATAAGCAATGCTTTTAATGAAAGCACTCTTAAACAGCTGAGGTGTCTGTTTCCACATTTTTAAAGGATCAAAAGTTTTGGTGCTTTGTATGCTATCACAGATAAAAACAATCACAAGAAGACAAAATACTAAGAAAAAAAAATTAAAAAGCGTCATCTAAATATAGAAATCCTTATTATTTCTGTTGTTATTATAGTTTGAGTGACCCAAATACTTGATTAAATCACAGCAAGTAAGTTACGATACATGATATAATACAAAAGAGTTCAAAACACATTCTATGTAGTTAATGCACAGGGAAGAAAAAGAGTAATCAGTTAAATTAGAATATATTTATCTTCATATATATATATCTGTAAAAAATGCCTTTGGCTGGCTTCTATTTGTTCTTTTCACAATAGCTTGGAAATGTCAAGATCTCTGGACTATTTTAAAATGATGAAGTTATGGCCATTAGAAGAGCAATCTCACAACAGATTTGATCTCAGGCTCCTTTCTGGAGTAAGACATGCACTTCAACAAACTCTTCTTCTTCAGGGTTCCTCTTAACTGTTCTCAGAGAGACCAGCAAGCTGAGTATTGAGGATGTAAAGTTTGGCTGCACAGTCTAACTTTGAGTATGCACCAGAGGCAGTAAGCAGGAGAATCTTTTGCTCTAACCATCTCTGTAGAGTACAAACAGGCCTTGCCTCCTTACTCTGCCTTCTCTCTTCAGGCCCCCTCACGATATTAAAAAGAAACATGGAGACTATGGAGAATGGCCAAGGGCTGGGGAAACAACTGGACAATGGAACACAAAGGCATCTCATTACTTATCACTCTGATCAATAAATGATCCCTGTGTTCCACGCTGTCTCTGGACTTCAGGAAATTGGCTTCTCTGGCTTCCATTACCCAGATGGACAAAAAATATCCAGGCTACTAAATCAAATTCTGCCTGCAGCACCATCTTCTCATACTGTTAAGCTGCTGCCCATTTGGAGTTTGAATCAGAATATTATGTCAATTTCTTTTTAGCTTCACAATTTTTTAAACAATTATTCTATGCCATTAGATAACAAAAAGATCATGTCTGTCTCCAAGGAAATGGCCAAACTTTTTGGATAACCTCAGAGACTGCTCAGATGAGTTGCTGGCAGAGTCCTGACAGTACTATTTGATACCAGCTATATTGAACAGGTAGATCTGGACAATGAAGAGAAGATACCACATCCTACTGCTTGCAGGACAGAGGAATTCAACATGGCTGACACTTGGAAATTTTACAAAAGTACTTTAAGGCATTACCCAATTAACTGCTATACTTATTAGAACCCTTAAAAGTTAGATTTTCAGCAGCTGCACATCTTAAGAAAAGTTTCAACCAGGAAAGCCCAGTTTGTCTTATGACAGTCAAGGCATCTGACAAAACCTGATAGACACCATCAGTGGTGTCTACAGTGGACAAAAGGCAAGATCTGACAGAAATAAATTAACTTTAAGATGTTGGAGGAAGAAGCACTAGAGGAGACACCAGAGAGGAAGTACAAGACTTTCACATAAGATTTACGGATGGTTTTGGCTATCAGTCAGTGCTAGTTCAGACACTTCACCTTTTCTTTTTCTATCCAAGAGTCATACAAATTACTGCCCTGAGCAGAACTGATACTTCTCAGTGCAGCGATTATGTGACAGAATGACTGACAATGGTCAGCCAGCTAACAAGTTGGAAATGTTTTTCCTTGCAAAATTCAGTATTCTCTTTCTTAGATCTATTTTTTTAGCTTTTCTAGACAAAGAGCAAATGGCCAGCATTTTGATGCTAAAGAAGAACAACTCCAGAAGACAAGCTAGTCATGCTACTAGCTTGGTCCTACTACTAGGTCCATCTACTGCAGTATTCTGTTTGAATGGTCCTAAATAAATATCTAGATTAAATAATAACAAGGGGTTCATTATGCTATTATACCCAGATCATTTTGAGCCTCCATTTGTTTTAAGTTTACTGGACTTCCTATGTCAGATGTAATTTCACTCACCCAAACACCACCATAGTTTCTTTTTTCTTCATTTGTAAATAAAAAGTAATATAGAGATGGATCTACACAAATGATGAAAAGTTCTTTATAAATCAAAGTTCTTTAAATGTTTATAGATTTAGAATCATAGAATTGGTACCAAAATATTGGCAAGTTGAAACAGTCCCAGAGAAAAACTTCCTATGTAATTGTAAACTGTAATCTGTGATGTGTCCCTAAAAATTAAGTTTGTTACAAATGGTTTCTGGATAGCTAGACAGGTCATCTAGTCCTCACATATTAAACACCAGATTATACAAATTTGGTGTGCCTGACATCATGCTTTTATAGCTCTTCTCTGTCAACAAAGCACTAAACCAAGTTTCGCAAAATTAATTTTGTTGTTGTAGTATGGTGTTTGTACTTGATGAATTTTGTGAACTTTTATATGGTTAGTATCTGTGGACTTAAAAAATAAATTTCTCACCTTAAAGGACATAGAGCCTAAAGCAGGATCTAATATACTTTAAGCTGCCTCACAGGCATAAATCACTTCTCTATCCAAATTCAGTTGAGAGACAATATTACTATTAAAAAAATTCCCCATGTCTTGGATAGCAAACAAAAAAGATACTTTCATATGAGATATTTTCATAACATATAATATATATTTCATAATAGTTTCATATTAGATATTTTGCTAATAATATGCATACATTGACTTGCAGCATGTACAATACCAGCACAACCTTAAAAAAATAGAAAAAGTTAAAAATTTCAGCATTTTAACAGCCATTTAATAAATCAGTTCTCTTGACTGGATAATGTGGGTAGCAATAGCAAGATTGTCCCCTCTGTGGCTCAAGACCAATTATAGTTACTTTTATCTTTTTAAAATGTCATTTCAAACATACTCACAAATCACTATTTACTTATTGCTTCAGAATGTTATAAGCTGATTAATTTCCCAAAGTACTAATAAAATTTTTTTTATGCTTGAATTAATACACCTGGTAATTTTATTTTCTTAACAGGAAACCCAAGAAATTAAAATTGAAATTTTCCTTTTTCAGGTTCACAATTCTTCTCACATTTTCCACTGAGAATAAATTAACAGAATTCAAGAGAAAACCAAGCTTAAGTTTTATAGTTCGTTTTAGAGAGCATCATAACACTTACAAATATTTTTGTTCAGCCAAATTATTTATGTTAGTCACAACAAATACTTCATTTTAGTTAGCGTCTGCAAAGCTTGAGCTAGTGACTGTAATTTGATTCTTAAAGTATTTATTTATCTGCTTCACTGTTACTCAGTAAAGAGTTCTTAATGTCTTTTTAGTTACTACTCATGTGAGTAGTTCTCCACAACTGCTGAGTAAATACCAATTACTCACATGAGATTGTGTAGACCTACATACAAATGTGGGAAGGTTCAGATTCCAGTTGTCCTCATGGGGATTTTTTTCCCATTGTATAATGGCATATCCGTCAAGAAAGTTAAGTTGAAATAAATTTCTAGTGTGAATTTAAAGTATGTTGCTAAAAAAATGAAACTTCAATGAACACAGACATTCATTATTGTAAAAATACATCTTGGTACCTTTAATTGATCTTCTTCCTCCTCTCTCAGATTTACACTACAGAATGCATTCCCTCTGTACTGGAAACTCTGTGTTTTGGAAAACATCTGGAAAATGTGTTGATAATGCCATGTCTTATCAAATAGAATAAATCTTACCAGATGGAAAACCTTTATCTTCAAAGCTGCATGGTGTACATGCATCAGGGTGTTACTCTACCATTGCAAGGACTCTAAATGAGTGCCTAACCACCAGGGCTTCTCTTGCAACAGAATAAAAAGTCCCATTACCAGTAAGATTTTTTTACAGTTGAGCTGAATTATACTCACACCATATTAGATTTTTAAAAAAATACTTAATTTTGTTGAAGCTTGATAAACTTATAAGTACTAAGGGCCTTTTAGACATATATTTACAGAGCAGAGCCACTTCAAACACTAATTATGTAGCAATTTTAAAGTTCCTACCCAATGGTCTTTTCCTGTTTTCTTTTGCGTTTTTGTATTCCCAGTCCATTTCTTCTTTAGTATTAAAAAGGCATTGTGTAATATGGTGTCTGGTGAAAGCAGGACATTCTCTATTCCCAAATAAATATTCAAAAATATTTTGCATACATCTTGTGAACAAGGCTTGTTAAATCATAATGTGATGACTTATAAACATTCATCATTCCTATACGGAAGTATAATCTAGTCAACGGCATGGTATAGCAAATCATCCTGACACGTTTATATTAATGCACATTTGAATGAGAATAAGAAAGAAATAGTCAAATTTATGTTAAAGACTTCTAAAGGCTTAACAGCATCTTACTAAGTATATATGTCAGCTTAATCTAATCCTCCTACTTCTAATACGTTCTGTGGTCTCAGCACGGCGCCCATAATGCTCTTGCATGTTATGGGGGATTGCCTCTGAGAAGTTCACCATCAGTACTACACTTTGTTCAATAAAACTTCACATCTGGTCTTAGGATGACAGAAAGCTATCTGTCTCCAATTTGCATTACAAACCTTTAGCTCCTTTTGACATCCGTAACACCGGCTGTAATAATTTCCAATAACCTGTTACAATATGCCAAGTAGATATATTCCTGGTTCTCATCTTACTGTGTCAGGTAACAACACATTTCTAATATTTATTTGGACAATTTTAAATAAATGACAACTTCTTTATACCAAAAACCCATGCATTACCTAATCAGAGGCTCATTTGAGAAGGCCTGTGGCAGTACTTTCTCCTTTCACTCCAATGATTTTAAGTTCTAATCAGAAAAATGCCACCTTTATTTTTTTTCTGTGCTTCTGCTGGAGGAGACAATACATTTCATTTCATGATCTTAAAAGCATTATTGAAGACTATTTACTAATCTTATGACATGATGGAAGTCCTCCTAAACTGGAACAACTATTTCCTTAATCATCTTTCTTGATTTCTGAGCATCCTAATTTCTACTTTTTCTATTACAGATACATGTCTTACGTGTTTCACATTAAAATTACTTGAAGAAAACTGTCTATTATTCCCCACTACATTATTAATATTATTTTTCTTCAGCAGAAAATGTATCTGCTGGCAGATGAAGACCCAAAAGGACAGACTGACTTGTGGGATTAACAATGTCTAACACAAGTCAGAGATCAAACGTGTCACTAAAGGATCCTCATACAGATGGTTAGCAACCTCTACTACCTGAGCTGAATTAATAAATGGCAATTAAAAAACTGGTCTCTCAATATAATTTGCTTTCTGGCATCCACATCAACGAAACAAATTTTTTTAAAAGTCTGTGTGTTAGGTCTGCAGATTTACAAATGAAGATCAGTAATTTCCTGCTTTATCTTCTGTCCCAGTAAAATGGTATTCTGTGCTTGAAAGGCAGTAGCATAAGTACTGTTACCCACCTAGACCTACTCTGCAACAGAAAGTAAACTTTGGAGGTAGTAGGAATCACCACTGGGACACCCAAATACTTATAATATCTTAAGACAAGTCTACAGAAAAAGGTATGAGCAAGTTTTGACTGTGCTCAGAGCTGACAAGACACAGCCACTGCTACTGTGGAAACCAGTACTGTTCCCTCTTGGGATCTGCCCCATTCAGATACATGCATTCTACAACAGGACAGGCTCAAGAGGAAAACAGGAAAAACTGGAAGGAGCTATTGAAGGAACAGGAATAAACTGAAAAACTGGATTGGAAAATGGAAAGAGCTATTGTTATCAGAACTTAACAATCTCTAATACCTTGGTCTAATCTTATAGAAAGGTTAAAATATCTTGGAATTCAAAAGAAAGACATACTATCTCTGGTATATTAAAACTGGGAAGCACACTAAAGGACGCATAGAGTTGCAGTAGTCTTGCCTGTCAAAATTAAAGACAGCCAGTAATAACAGAGAAGATAGAACACAGACTTATGTCATCTTGCTTATGGACACTGTCAATGGGATACTGAAATTAATGGGAACAAATTGGACACCTCACACAACACTTCTTAAACTTGCAATTAATATATTTTTGTGAGTATATTTTGAATTATGAGAAGTAGAATTATACTACTAGTGCAAAAGACAGTCAAGGACCTTTTTCCCTAGTAGGCTGCATTGTTTTGAAAGCTGATGCTTCACTGGACAAAGCTCCAAGAACACATACTACCAGTATACTTGAATATGTCCTGTGTCTTAACAATATCTTAATAATTAGACTTCAGATTTTGAACCAGAAAAAGTGTATGTGTGTGTATATATATATAAATATATATGTATATAAAAAATAGTATCCTATCAGATAGAAATTATCAGCAAGACATACTTCAGCAACAACTGCTTTGAGAAATTATTTTTGAATATACATCATGATTATTCTTCCATTGCATGAACTTTCTAGAAATTTTTCCTAAGAAGCAAAATTTTATTTTTAAATTCTTCATCAGTGAATTAGTGCTCCTTGTAAAGTTAATGTATTCTGTATATTCTACAGATTTGCAAGCATGTATTTCTTACCAGTGGGGATAATAATAAAATTTGTATAATGACAGGAATTATTATGACAGTGCAGAGATCTGAATGCAACCAGAATGAACATATGACAATCACACAAATCTTTCAATGTCTATGCTATTGGTAGTATAAAATGAATGGAACTGAATCAAATTTTTATGCTCACAATTAATACATTATATTGAGAAATATATTTTATAAAGCAAATGAAATTTTTTTGGAAGTAATTATTCTGTGGTCTGAGAAATATCAGAAAGAAAGCAGGCGAAACAGTAATGTTAATCCCATGCCAGAAACATGTTTTATCAGGTTTCCTTTTAGCTCTTAAACAAGATGTAGTAAAAACAACAACATTCTGTCAGACTATATGTTCATTCTTTGCTTCCTGGATTAAATATGCTTATTCTATGCCACATTTTTATAGATTTCAATTCCTGTACTTTAAATCTATTAAACAATGTCAAGTTGAATTTTCTTCAAAAACTGCTGCAGGTTAAGAAAAAAAAATAGGACAGTAGAATATTTGAGGGCTAACATTTATGTCAGCTAATTAATATGGATCAGTTGTGGTCTGCAAGGATTTTTAAAGTGCATGCATGTTTGAGATAAATATAGAATAAGGATCTGATTTTGTTTCTTCCCGAATTGATAACAAAGTTCTTACTGATTTCAATACAAGTATGGTCTGCCAGTTTTATAGATCTAGCAGATAAAATAAGCTTTTGTGCTGTTGCAAAATGTTAGCTGTCCCAAATAGAGCATAGCTCAAAATGCACATCTGCAACATAAGAAATAAATTGTAATTTTAATATTACATTTATTGCTCTGTTTTCTCTTTACTTGGTAAGGGAATGAGATTCTGAGAAAATAAACACTGGGGGAAAACCCAACAATTTTTTTTGGATAGCAGGTTCTATTTAAATAAGTTAGTTAGAAATCAGCCCAGGTTTAAACCCAGATGCCCTCTATTCAGAGGATACAACACCATGTCCTTACTTTAAAACATTAATATTTCATCATTCTCAAAAGAGTTCCTGCTAGAAGAAATTGGTTATTTGAACATGGTTCCACTCTGTGACAAAAAGAAGCCACGAAATGCTCAACTGTTCAAGCACTTTTGAGCAAAAGATTTATTCTCCCTACACTGAATTCTAAGGTGGCTGGATTTCTCTTGCATGGAATCACAGGATAACTTAGATTATAGCAAGATTGTATAATCCAACCTCCCACTCAAAATCAGATGTGAGATTAGAACAAAAGTAATCCAGGACTTCACGCTGTTTGGACTTCAGGAAGTTCAAGAACAGAGCCTTTCAATATGAGAAACACACCTGGCACCCAGGAAAAGGAAAAAATATATCATAATTGTAGAACTGTAGAATTATTTCAGTTGGAAAAGGCTTCCAAGATCCTTGAGTCCTGCCGTAAATCTAACACTGCCAGGTTTACCACTAAGTACCAAGTCTACTACACACCTTCCAAATACCTTCAGTGGTGGTGACCACCACTTTCCTGGGCAGCCTGTTCCAATGCTTGATAACCCTTGTGATGAAGAAATTATTCCTAATATTCAAGCTCAGCCTCCCATAGAGCAGCTTGAGGCTCTTTCCTCTTGTTCTGTCACTTGTTACTCGGGAGAAGAGCTCAGCCCCCAGCTGGCTATGAGATCCTTTCAGGCAGTTGTAGAGGCCAATGGGGTCTCTTCTGAGCCTCTTTTTCCCCAGGCTAAAACTCCCCAGTTCCCTCACCCTGTCCTCAAATAACTTACTCTCTAGACCCTTCCCCAGCTCTGTTGTCCTTCTCTAGACATGCTCCAGCACTTCAATGTCTCATTTGCAGTGAGGGCCCCAAAACTGAACACAGGATTTGAGGTGTGGCCTCACCAGTGCTGAGTACAGGAGGAAAATCACTGTCCTGGTCCTGTTGGCCACACTAATGCTGATGCAGGCAGGATGCCACTGGCCTTCTTGGCCACCTATCCTTGAAACACTCTTATAAAATTTTTTCTCTTCCTATGAAATTTGATGTAGAAGTAAACAAGAAGTACCTTAGTATTACACCTGCTTCCTGTCATGGTAAGTCTTACCTTTTTGCAGTGTTTCAGCATCAAAGACTTGCTCCTTGAAGAAAGCTCTGAAGGACAAAGGACTGGCACTGCAGTCCTCTGAAAGTTTGTCAACAGCTTGTTTAAACATAGCAGCTAAGTCATGAAGAGGTGCATCTAAATCAAGGTGAGAAGTAGATGAGGAAATCAAGCTCAGGCGTACTGAAATTGATGCACAAGATGCAGAACTAGACTCCACAGATTCACACTCAATTTGGAAGCCCTCTGACAACATCTTCATTGCAAAATGTTTTCTTTGGAGTGGATCATCAACTACTGCAACAACATGCCATTCAATGGCAGCATCTCTGGGTAGGTGAGAGATTACAACCACAGCAAGCAACCCACATACTGCAGTTTCATCATGATACATCTCCGAATCTTCAACCTAAAAGATAAGCAAAATATTGTCCATATTACAGAGTTGTAGAAATCAATGCAGCTCATATTCAGTTAAAATATTAAAAAAAAGTATATGCAGTACACTTTTTTCATGGAAATTGCTTTTCCCCTCAAATTTCCTTATTGAAAAGTCATATTGAGCTATTATGAATTTATCTGATAGTATCTCCTCATCTTCGTAATTTCAAACCATTACTATTCCTGTACCATTAAAAAAAAAACAACTGATCATAATTTATTTTGCACCCATTCTGCAGTCAAGAGGGATCTTTTTGCATATGGTGACTTTTGTTTGTACCAAAGGTTTTTGAAGAATAAAAAAATGATAGGATCTACCAAAACTACAGAAATGAATCAGTAAATTACATAAGTTTTGTTTTAAAAATGGGAGTATGAAAGATTCAGTTCAGATACAGCAAAAATATAGTTCAGATAGTTCTAAACAGCAGAATTGCCCTGATCAAACCCTCTTAGAAGATAGAATATGGCTTTTAAATAGCAGAGCTCATTGAGAACGTATATTTAAATTGTTTTCACATCAACCAGCATGTCTTATTAGATAACTTGATCAGCTACATCTGAGTAGCTGAGTTTCTTTCCTTTTGATGGTTTTAAATAGCTTTCAAATACCTGAGCATCTGAAATTCTTTGACCAATGGATTACTTTTTTCCTTACTTTTCCCCTCAATTTTTATGAAGAGACAGTATATTAGCGATTTTTAATATTAGTGTCTTATACCATCTTCTGTACACAGATAATAACTTTTTTTATATACCAGTTTGCTTACATTCCAGTATATACTGTTAATATTGTCCATTGCCTGACCTCTGAAAGGAAAAATAATAACAAGGCAAACCTGTCATTTTGTCTGGAGTCGATAAGGCCATATAACTCACAGTACCTTCAATTCACAAGCTCAATTTTCAACCACTTGCTCTCAACTTTGAGTGGAAGAAATAATGACATGTTCCAGGCACTTTATTTCAAAATTCACTCACAAAGTTATTGACAAGAGTTTTGCACAGAATATCTTTGATTCTTGACCCTTGTGAGCTGTTTACATGAAAAATGCACTTACTTCTAGATTAACGATAGTGGAGTGCAATTCTATCCCAAACATGTAGCAATTGCTTTAGCATTTCTGGTTTTGATATTGTAACAGAAATAGGGACAATTTGCTTCAAATTGCAATCACTTCAGTCATAATAAAATCTCACAGAGTACTGTTTGCTTTCAGTACTTTCATTAGGCTGGCCGGGGCTGTTATTAAGGTAGCTACACATAAATGTTATATTAGCACTTAACAGGAGCACAATATTCTCCTCTAGGAGATGAATTCTAACCTTGTCAATATAATTCTGCTCTGAGTGCTGTAAAACAGTTTGAAAAGATGAAATACTGGAGCTTTGCACTGAGGAAAAAAAAGAGTCATGCTCATTCAGGCTTAAAGGCCATTTTGCTGGCCCAAGGTGCTGAGGTACTGGTTAGAAAAAAACAGTCTAAAGAAGCTCTCTCAGGTCACATCAAGCACTAAGACAAACTTTTCTACTTCCCTGTACTTGTCTTAGGTTGTTAAATCAATTACTCGCTATTTCTGCTTGCCTTCAGCTGTCATTTAGAATATGAAGAACTACATGAAAATTAAGGCCAGAAGAAAGTACATTTCCAAATTTAACAAATGAGAATCATTCTGTGTGAAAAACTACTCATGGTGCACCTGCATGGAACCGTAACACTCATAACCTTTAACTTTAGAGTTTGCACAAAGCAGAAATTATAGAGTTATTGGGGACTAATAATTTTTCAACAGTGGCTACAGAATCATATAGAAATACTTTTAACAGTGACCTCTTCTGAGTTATTTTCAAGAAATCACTGACATTTGTGTTATACTTGGATACTGCACTTAAGATTTACCTTTCAGAAATTTACAATTTTCTTAAAGAACTAAATATCTTTATGACTGAATATCTAGCCTATCTAGTAAATGAAGATGATTACATAAGGTCTGCTAAGAAATTATATGATGCTAAAACAGTAAAAGTAAGTATTAAGAGTGATAACAAAGATGAATTATTTTGTTGGCTAAATTGTTTTTACAATTGATTCTGCACTCTCATCAATGAGATTTATCACTTCTGGCAGACAGCTGTAGTACTTTGAATAAAAACTTGTTTTTAGAGTTCTTCCCCAAGGATACTGTTAGACTGTTCTATAAAGGAGCACAGGTTTTGGGCTAGTCTTTGTTCTACAGCTTCAAGTCCTGATCAGAAAAAAATGAGGAAAAAGAGCATATAGCTTGTGTTATAATTTTTGAAAAAGAACTATCAAATAATTCTCGGGAAGCTCTAAAATTTTTATTGAAAGAATTGAAATCTATTGGGGCAAACACTGTTGAAAGCAGTGATTCCTTAAAAGTAAGCATTACCCAAATTTTTCAAGTCTTTATGAATTTCATTAATCTGTAGGTGTAGTAGTCATCTAAAGATATTTGCCTTTTAACCCTTTTTTTCTAGCGATAAGTTTTCAAATTATTTTCATTTCATGGGAAAAGCGTGTTCTAATTTCCACTTGTTAGCCTTTCCATTGGATTTAATCATTTCAAGAAACAAATACTACAAGGTAGGTCTGCACTAAGAGAAATTTGAATGTCACAGGGGAAAATAAGGAGATTTAGAGGTTCGATGGTTGACTGCTGAGATTATATGGGGAAAGATTCTAATTACGTGCTATACTTTTACATGATCTGATTTAAAGAGGGCTGGAGAAGGACAGCAGGTAACATCTGTTCCACGTGCAGGAGACACTCTCTGAAAAGAAATGCTTCTACAATGACTTTTTTCAGGAATAAACGTAGTCTGGATCATCTCAGAGACCACACTATGACAGAATTCCAATTCTGTCATGCTAGGAAATGGTAGATCCCAAAATCTTGGACAAAGATTTGATAAGACAAGTGATTTAGCTCCAACTGAATCTCACATTAGACTGTCCTCAAAACATGTTTCATAATGTCTTCCCTTTGCCAAGAGGATGATTTGCTGCTTAATTTATCAAAGATGTAAAAGGCGGAGATCCAGAAAATATGAAAAAGGAAGCCAAAGGGCAGATTTTTCTAAATACATGCATTGTATAAATATCAATCCATATATGCATTTTATCTGTATCATGCCATATCCAGAGAAGGACTACAAACATTTTTTAAGACATTGCTTTACAAAACCCTCATAACTCAACAAAGGACTTTTCCCACCTTGAAGAAAATACAAATACTCTTCTAGCAATACAATGCATGTTTCAATAACTCACTGGAGAAACCAAAGGTACAGAGTACATTTAAGGATGACTGAGAAAGTGACTCTTTACTTCTACTGTAAACACTGAGAAAACTGCCATGCTAAGCTAAGGGACATCTTGGAAAGTCTTCATGGGCTGGTTAATAAAGAATTACAGAAGCTGACAACAGTTAACAAAACAAGTAAGGAAAGAAAACAATGTGGGTAACTTTGCGCCTCTGTAAAAATCCAGAATTCACCAACATCTTGAGCAAGATAAACAACTCTGGATGTCTCAACTGAAAAAGGATGTACTAGATCCAAAATATATTCAGAGGAGGATAAGTATGATCAAAAGCTCTGGAGGGTCTGATTGGAAATGTTCTGCAGCCTTCTTAATGAGAAGACAGAGGCTTATAAAGTCATACATGACATAAAAAGAGTGGATACAGATAAGAACTGATTTTGCACACTTGTCTTTCTGTACTAAAAGCTATGGACCATCAAATGACATTAGTAAGAGCATGGTTTCAAAATGAACAATGGTGGTGACACCTACAATTCCTTGATGGAGAATGCCCTGGTTGCAAGAACTTTACAGAGATTCAAGGGGAGCCTGAACAAGTTCTTAGAACACAGATTCAGTGGGTGTTATAAAAGAGACATAATAAAATTCCTGGATTATTTTCAATTTATATGTTACTAATTTATAGAAAGCTTATGTTTTATATAAAAAATTTATTTGATCAATTTAAATATTAATTTAAGTAGTTTGAGGTTAGGAGAATATTAGAGCAGATTTATGCTTTTACTGGTTTTACTATTCACTTCTGCTTAGGGCTGCTGTTTGGAGTCAAAATACCAAGCAAAGTCTACACCATGATGTTATTGTTACATTCTTAAATAAGCATGTATGCTGATAATAGAAGCGTGTTTGGTAACTGGGATTTCTTGTTTGGACTCACAGATTTTTCACAACTAGTCAATTAGTCCCTTCCAACATTTCCATGATTCTAAAGGAATTTTATGTTCATCTGTGATATTCCAGACTAATTTTATAGATGAATTGTGAACACTGAGTCAAGTAGATGAATGCAGAAAACAGCTTTGAGAGCTTAAGCTTCTTCAGCAGAGGTACTGGCACCAGAATATTGGGCTGGAAGAAGTGGGAGTTCAATGTGGTTACTCCTTCTGAGGGAAGAAATGTTACTCTTCTTTTTCAAAAAGGAGAATCACATACAGAACTGTCACGCTACTTTTAGGGGGACATACATATCTTCATTTCTGCCTTAACTGACAGAGACAGCATGGACACCTAAAACACTACAGTCCCAGCCAGTGCCAAGCAGGAGGTTTGTCTGCTTTAGGCACCTGCCACAGGAACAGGGTTTGGAGCTGCCTCACACTGGAGCCACCCAGCCAGACTGCTCTGTGTTAACCCCTCTAAAGCAGTTCTGTGATGGATGCTCAAGCCAAATCTGCCAAAGTGTAAGGATGTTTGACTAGAAATAGAAAGGGTCAAAAGGCTTGACTGAATACTCGTTGAAGGCCACAGTACTACAGTTATTAAGGAACATACAGTTCAGTAAAGTATTTAATAATGAGAAATGAGAATAGGAACTTTCTGGACTTTGTATTTGTGCCTAAACCGAAGTGAAAAGACAGCTTGGTAGAAACATTCCTTAGCTAACCCTTTTATCAATATGTTTACTTCAGAAATAGCTCTTTCATATCCCAAGAAGCAAAGGTTGTCAGTGGGTTTCTAAACTTGTAATTAACCCTACATAAGTACAAAAGTGTTATCTGAACTGCTGCATGCATAATACTCTCCTGAGTATTACACTGATGCAAGAAATTATCACATTGGTTCACAGTATCACCAAATCCTTGCATTTCCTGTGACTCAGTTCTTGGTAAAGATTCACCCAATTTTCATTGTCCATATTCAGAGAGCCACAAAATACTCTCATGCTAATGAAGGCCTGATGCATTTACAATACTGCTACAAACCAAACCAGAATCCAGTAGAATGAGAAGAGTTAAATGAAAAACACTTGGCAGTAAGGGTTGTTAGGATTGTTTAAAACAAAACACAGAGTTTTGTTTTAAAGGTGCTAGCCTTATAAATAGAGTGGTTTTCTTTTTTTGTAATACAAAAAAAATCCAAGGCAGAACTATTAAAATGCAATGAAAACAAAGGAATAATGAGTTAAAGACAAACCTATCTTCAGTCCATTGTATAAGTATTTAACTGTTTTGCTTAATTAAACTGAAAAGGCACAAACTTTGGCCTTTAACGTTTATTATATAAATTTGCTTGACTATCCTCCCTTTGTTCCAAATGAGAAATATTCTTTCTGTTGTGTTAGTAAGGACTAAGGACTATCTATCTCTCAGCTGAATATGGAATCAGGCTATAAGAGGCAGAGATGAATGCATAATTGCTATCTCTACAAAGAAGTGACTTGGAGAACAAAAAGAAAGATACTGTGATGTTACTTTTAGAAGCTGAGTTTATGAAAACCTTATATGGTATGCATTATTACACCATTACAGTGGCAAGATTAACGTGCCTTTAAATAATACATTTAAAATTTCTTTTACACTGCCTGCATGAAACAGAGTGCATCAAACTCTTGAGATCCAGTTGAAGCTTTGCTAGAGTCTCTTACAACAATAGGTTTATGACTTTAAAAAGTAAAGATTCCACAAGGAAAACCGCATAAGAATAAAAATGTCAGTTCCTAAAGAAAGTAGGATAGAAGCAATTCTTTTCAACATCCTAGTTTGTCTAATAAATAGGCCACATGCATTCCTGGTATAACACATCTGAATTCAAATAATGAATACCACAGTGTTTTATAACAATAAAATTGCTAAGAATGTTCCTTTTGGAAAGCTTACAAAAATGAGAAAGTCAGACATTTAGTATTTCTTTCTGAAATAAAACAAATTATTTGGTGTATGTCAAAAAGACATTATCACAAAACCGTCAGACTAAAAACGAAGTCTTATAAACTGAATATTTGTCATAGAATAAATACTGTAAATATAAAAAGAAACAAGTTCTTCAGAAATTTTAGTCCTCTCTAAATCCTCCTCAACATGTTGGACAAAGCTGGAGGTAGTTCAGTAACCATTGAGTCATGTAGAAATTATTTTGTACCACGTCAGATGTGAAACTGAACCTGGACTTACTTTGCTTGTTACTGAGCCATGGAAAATTTAGAGCAAATCAAGTAGTTCTTTATTTTTTGTAGCAGCATCTGATAGCACATTTTTGAGAGTAATTTCTTTTTTATGCAGCCTTTAGCTATCTTTAGAAAACAGAAACATGAAAAAGGAAAAACAGGGGATACAGGGGAACAAATATGAGTACAGAAATTTAGAGGTAGTACTATTTCTCAGGGTGCATTCAATCAATTTTTGTAATTTGAATGGATTTCTAATTAATGTGTTCTTTTGCTATAATGATTATAATTCTGCCTGTGCATATTAGAGAAAAATACAAATTAAATTTTCAACTTAATAGTTTTAAAAAAAAATCTGCATGTAGCTATAGTAATGATGCAGAATTAATAATTAGATATGAAATGGTCAGCAATTAACATGCCAAGCATAAGAACTTAACTTTTCTCAGAGATGCATTTTGCAGGAGGATGAAATGACCATATCCCAAGTTATTTTAGTGGGAGTAAAGAAAATTTGAAATTTCTACAATACGTTGATGGCTATTAATAGGAATAGACAAGGTGATGGGCTAAAATTTTATGGTAGTCAACCAAGTATGTCAGAAGAAACTACCAGAAAAATTAAGTAACAACACTCTGAGGGCCCAAATCCCATACAGTAAATTTGATTTATAAGTTGAGACAGCTTTCTGGTGCATAAAGGATATATTGAAATCCTTGCAGAATCAAAAATTTCATGATGAATGGTCTCTGAATAGTGCCACTGGAAGAATAGGTAAGCATTACATAAAAAAGCAAAGCAAATATAGAACTCATGAAAATAGAGAGTTCATAAGAAACCAGTTCAATAACTTTACATGATCTATAGCTTATATTGCTCAAACAGAATAATTTAACAACTTGCTATTCTATCTTTTACCATGATTGTCAACAGAGGCCAAGAAGTGGTATAAATTTTCATCATTTCTGTTGATAGAAAAAAGGGCTCTGTTGAAATTTAAGACATAACCTTACAAGCTCTCTTTTGATTATATTTAGTACAGAAGAATATCATTTGCTTGTTAATTTTGTTTCTCTTTTCTATTGTTGGATCACTGTGTTTTCATCCTTTTATTTCAGAAACTGAGAAGCTCTGACAGGATCAAAACAAGAGCAATCAGTATCACATTTCTATGAAGACATAATCAGCTTTGAACAAGTCTCTAGAACAAATAAACAGTTGAAAGCCTGAAAAATGTACACAGAGTCTGCAATAACTAGGCTAACACCTCTGTTTTCTGGACTCATCCACCTGGAACTTTTCTTGCAAAGGAAGCTCAAATAATTTCTTGTTGCAAAAAATTGAAAGAAAAACAGAAAATGTAAACTGGCCTGCTGAAAAACAGACACAGGCTTCTGCAAGCACAGTAATGGGGACGCATCTCCTACTGGAAGACTGAGACTTCCATTTTTGCATCATTCCTCAGGTAAGTATCAAAATCTTGTTCTAATCCATTATCTAAAAGCACGGTCTCATCAGCCCCACAGACATCATGTTTTCAACCACTCAATGAATTTTATACATTTCAATCTCTCCTCAAAATATATTTCATAACTGTATTTGACAATCATGCCACAATCAGAGTAAAAGAAAGACTTTAAAATTTATAATCAGGTATGGTAAACATGTGATAATATCAAATGGAAAATATACAATACCATTTCCCCATCTTTTATAGATACAGACATTAGTTATAGCACTGATTATTGAGATAAAAGCATGTTCAAAGTACTGCAGTGGAAGTGTCTGGACTGAGAAACTGAGAAGCACAGGACTGCCAGCAGGGCTACCAAAGGGGTAAAATACCTGAAATGCAGAATTAGACAATTATTAATAATTTTTAAAATGGACATTACTCTGATTTTCCCTCTTAATTACTTCCCCTGATGTCTCACGAGACAGATAAAGTCTTAACTTTTGTTTATTATAGCTGATTTAGGGAGTAGAGGTTTAATTTTTTAATTTTTATTTTATTTTAGAGAATTGCTTAAGGTTTCAGCAGAACTCTGATACAAGTGCTCTGATACAATATGAATGCCTATGCCTTTTTTCCCTAATTCAAAGGGGTCAAGGAAGGAATTTCACTTTTTTAAAGTCCATACAAGCCTTTGTTTGTTTGCCCTACTCTGCAGAAATTGTCATGCTACCACGTGTACATATCAACCTGACAAACCCTCTTCCCCCTGCATGTGAAGCTCAGCCTTTTCATTCTCACCCTTGGGCATGAAGTATTTGGAACTCCTGAGGTCTGATATATTTTAGTGCAAGTGTACTCACAGAGTTCAAAATGGGAATTTCTGGGTGAAATGTAATGGTCTGTGATATACAGGTCAGAATAAATAATCTAATGGTGCCTTCTGGCTGTACAAGCCACTCAAGCTATGAAATCAGTTTTACCCAATACTTCTGCTCAGCCTTTCTACCAGCACTGAAGTGCCAGAGCTCTAAAATCCCACACTGAGAAGGCAACCATCTTACTCATTATGGCCTTTAACATCCCTTGCTGATAGTTTTAAATTTTTAAACAGCCCTACCTGTCGAGCTTCCTTTTATGTGTTCTCATAGTTACAGATATAATTTTGGAAGCAAAATATCTAAACACCAAGCATAATAAAAATGAAATGGGTTAAAGCTTATTAGCAGTAGGGAGCAGATGTAGCAAAATTCTGCCAGTTCCCCTACATTTCCTCCCCAGCAGGGATTTTCTGTCAAGCTGTGAGTTAGTTCTATACACTAATCCAGGCTGCTGTTGCTGCAATTGTACCTTTCCATACCTTGCTATTGTACTAAAAATTCACTTTGATTTTTGATTTCTTCCTTCTTAATAATAATATTTAAAGCAGTTCCTGCAGAGCTAAATGTAAATTCAAGCACCGCATGCTAGATGCTCAAAAGGGCATGAAAATGTAAAATTGATAAGAAAATAATTACATACTGAAAAGCTGTTTTATTTGCTTAAAAAATAGTAACTTTCTCTCAAAGAACTAGAGGTTCCTGAGCCAAGACATAACCAGTTAATGACTGAAGTTAAGATCCTTGAAATACCTCTCAAACATACATCATTCAATATATCAGTTACAATGTGGAAAAAAAAAAGATAAGTATTTAAGGAACAAAGTCGTAAATTGATAGTAATACAAACTGAAAGCAAATGAAGTCTGCCACATGAAACATGATCACAGACTGTCACTCTGAGGGTTTTTATTCTTCATGTGTAGTGTCAAAAATAAGCACTTAGGAAAAAGAGTTGAACTGAAGTAAGGATGTTCAAGACGGAAAGATTTCAGTTGAAAATCATCTGCGAGTGTGTACCCAAATGGGACAGAAAATGAGCAAAGTTAATGGTCAAAATCTACTTGGTGGGCATTATGGATAACAGATTTTATGATAGTATTTGAATTTTGGATACTGACTGCAAAGACCTTTTCTTTGAAAGTCTGCTTTCTTCTGAACTTTGACAATGAGCTCTAGAACCAATTTTCAAATGAAATATCTGCTTTCACTTCACATATTCTAATTACATCATCTGTTCACCTGTACACATACAGGACCACTAGCTACTCTTGGCAAACCTATAACTAAATTTTGTAGAATGCAAGGAAGAAAATTTTGATGCTGCAGGAGGCAGAAGAAAACCAATTTGAAAACTCTGGTGGCACTACTAAACTTCCACCAATTTTCAGGCTCTCCCTCATTGCAGTGGCCACCTTGATTAGTAAGATGATATAAAGATGTGCAATTGAAAATAATTTCATAAAAATCACAGAATGGCTTGAGTTGGGATCTTGATCCATACACCCTGCCATGGGCAGGGACACCTTCCACCAGAGCAGTTTGCTCAGCCAGGCCTTGAAGGGACCACTAGGGATAGAGCATCCACAATTTCCATGGGGAGCCTTTGCCAGTCCCTCACCAACCTCACATTAAAGAATTATTTACTAATATCTAATCTCAACCCACTCTCTTCCAATCAGAAGCCACTTCCTCTTGCCCTGTCACTACATACCCATGTAAACAGTCTTGCCACATCTTTCCTGTAAGTTCTTTCAAGGTACTGGAAGGCTACAACTAGGTCACCCTGAAGCCCTCTCTTTTCTAAGTTTGCTTCAACAAGTCCATGTCCTTCCTGTGCTGAGGACTCCAGAGCTGGATACAGTCCTCATGGCAGAGTCTCACCAGAGCAGAGGAGAGGAGCAGAATTACCTCCTTCAACCTTCTGCCCACACTTCTTCTCATGCAGCTTAGGATATGACTGGCTTTAAGGCAAGCAATTTTATTTTGAATGTGATGCTTTTTAGTATGCAAATTTTTACTGGAAAACAAATTTTTTCATTCCATCTTTTGTATATGAATATTTTTGAGGCAAATATTGTTTTCAATAGACTAATTAGGGACTTTCATTTTTTAATATGGTATGACTGCAAAACAAGGTTGCTTAAATGGCATACCATATGACTATTAGGGCTTCACATGTCTTTTATTTTAACTCAAGCCATTTACATTGACCAATAATGTCCTTCATACAGTTTGGAACTTGGATTTTGCAGGACCAGTTTTCTCCCAGTTCAGTGTTGCAGAAGTCAAACTCAGATGATTGCAACCCAGGGACTTTCTTAAAATCCACTATACTGAGCTGCCGAAAAAGTCCTCACCCGTGCTCCAGTTTTTACTGTTAAGCATGAATCTATATGATATATAATATAAGTTTGGTGTCTCAACTACGTCCCCTCCAGGCTCTGCCAAACCACAACCTTCTTGCTGGGTAAAGTAGGAGAAAGAGAAAGTCTTGATGCTGTGCAGGCACTGTCCAGCAACAGCCAATATTGGTCTGCTATCTACACAGTGTTAGCCACAAATCTACTATAGGGGCTGTGTAAAGAAAATTAACTCCACCCCAGCCAGACTCACTGTGAGAGAAAGTTCACAATAACCTACAAGTTCTAAGACAAGTTTTAGTTAATGTGTAGCTATTCTCAGCAGTCACTGCAATGAGCTACATGGAAAGCTAATTTGTTCTTCTGAACCTGAAGATACATCTTGCAGATTACTACTGAAATATCTAATGGGATCTTAAATCACACTTCTGAAACCAGATGACTCCATGAACAGAAAATTAGAACGGAAGGTTGTCAGTAAATGGCCTTTAAGTGACATGTATTAATATATATCCTTGTTACAAGTTGTTATACTAAGAAAAAATACAAATATATATTAATGGATTATTCATGGATATGCTTGTAATGTATATATATATACACACATATATAATGTCTATATGCATGTACTCATATAAGAGGAGGGAGGGAGAAAAATCTTTAGATGTGTGTGTCTCCTCCACATAGCTCTGCAGAACATGCACAGAGAGATTGTGAGACTATGCATTACAGAGTTGCTATCTGCAACACATTTGACAAATTACAATAATCATTTACCAAAATCACCATTTTAATTAAAAATGGTCGACAATTAGTATTTTCTTCAGCTAACAGTTACATTATCTTCTTTCAGACATGGTCCTTTGTTTATATATATATATGTGCAAAAGTAATTATTTTGGTCACCTACAGAAGATGGCCAGGGTGTTTCCACAAAGGTGCTTATAAGTGAGATGCATAAGGACCTGCAAAATATTAACACTGAATAATGTCCAAGATAAAATCAAAGTTATATTTCAAGTGTTATCACCTGTGTTTATGATGGTAACATCCAAAGGACTGATGAGAAGTGAACAGGTATCATATCAGCTGGATGCATTTTTATTTTTCATCAATGAAGCTGAATAAAAACAGGGAGGAAGCTGAAAGTGATTATTCGCTGCTAGGTCGCATGCATGTATCTGGACACTGAACAGCGAGCACTGCTCCTTTTTGCTATGCAAAAATATCAAAATAAGATAGCTCACTTTCACACTATCTTATGTGCTTTTTTGAAAGTGGAGTATAGGAAAGCATAAATAATTTTTGGGTTACTTTGGCTTTTATGAATAAGAAAATTAAGATATTTTATTAATTTTGAAGACCATGTTATATCCTTCAGAGAAGAGGAGGAAGAAGAGGAAATGAAATTGTTATTATGACCAGCACACAGAATCAGAAATGAGGCTAATCAAGTACTGAAATTAAGTAGGATCCCTTGGACCATACAATAAAATAGTAAATGATAAGAGAAACTAAAGTATCCTCCCTGGAAAAGACCAAGATCTAGAGTAGCTGCTTAGTATTGAATATCAAACTACTTGCTGGAAGCAGTAAATTGGAAGGGATGTTTATGGTCTGAAAGAGATTAACCTACTACAGTTTCAGGAAGGAGGAGTAGTTAACAAGACTGTTTATGTAGATTGAGGTGGTAATATGGCTCTTCTTTCAGTCCTGATCAACAGGATTATCTCATCCAAAGGAGAACAAAAAATCTTTGAAGGTGATGAAATTCTGAAGTTCTATCCTTTATTGTAGGAATTTAAAGGGTCCTACATGTACTTTGTACTACAATTTTATAGGGAAGTTTCCTGAGTGAAAGTTGGACCTTGATAACTTTTAGACCAAAATGGCATTTTTTCCCTCTATAATGAGGGCAGTGACAACAGGTACTTGCTTCAGGGATGCAGCTCTGTTAATGGCTTTCACAGTCATCACACATCAGACTTTTGACCAGAGGTTCTGGCCTAAGCAAACAGTGGATGCATATATGCACTCTTGCACTCAGCACAGAAGTGACAGGCTCAAAACAGAATTAATGTTTTCAGCAAAGGAGATGAAGAATCACTCAAAACCAGTCTTATAAGGGAACTGCTGCAGGGGAAGATCAGTCAGCCTGCATGAACCAGGCTGTTTACCACCCTGAATAACCTGACATGCATTTCTTCACTCTGTCTACCTGAAAAACAACATTCAAATGCATGTATATATTACCTGTAAATGGCAAATAAGCTAGTGTAAATCAGTTCATGGAAATCACAGAATTATGCTGACTTATACCAGTTGAGGATTTGATGGTATCTGTAGATATCTCCACAAATGATCACAAAAGAAATGCTCTCCATTCTTATTTTCTATTGTACATATTTTTTGTTTATATTCTACAAGTTAAATTCATGTGTTCTCTTTAGACTATTATTCAATCATATAATTTTTATACACATATATTTCCTTTCTAAAAATGGCTTTACTTAAAGTCATGTTCTTTTAGTTGGCTATACTAATTTTAAACATTTTAAAGGCTCTGCTAATGTTACAAATAGAGTATTACAATCTTTTAAGAAAAAGTTCAAGTGGCAAAACTTTCACCTCCCATTGTTGCCCAGTGTCAAATGGCAGACTGCTTCCAAGGACCTCTGGATTTCCACTATCTGCATTTGATCTGTGTTAAATATTCTCATTACAGTTGCTTCAAATGAATAGAAAAGCTTTGCCTAATCTGAACACAGGGGAAATGAAATACACTAGACACGAGATGAAAGACACACCAGCACTGTGCAATTTAATGCACTGTGTGTTCTGAACATGGGCCATAAAAGAAGCCTGGGTTTATATATCAAACTGTGGAAAATTCAAAATAGCATCTAGTTGCAAAATAGATGTTATGAAGCTGATGGGACAAAAAAGGGGAAACAGTAACATGCGTATTCTTCCTACTGAATTTCTGACAGGTATAACTGCTGGCTGTCATCAATGGTTTTCAAAAATATTTATTTTTCTTCTGGTGATATTACACATCATATTAGTTAACCTATGTGAGGCTTTACTGCAATGTAAATGTAGCAGTGTTCTAATCTGCCATTTTACCTTTATAATACTTGTTTACTTCTACTACTCATATTTTGACTATTTTGTTCAAGAAACTAGTAAAAGGAAACCAATTAAGTTAATATTACTTATAGTATTATCTATAGGACACAGAATTTACAACAAATTTTGGAAATCTTACAATTGCATTAAATAAAGATACGAACCAATATATATAATAAGTTAGACAAAAACTGTACCTGAATGTTACTGGCTTAGAAACATCTGTTCAGAGTGGTAAAAAAATATGTATTTTCTCACAGAAATCTGCGAAAGTTTTTAATATTGGACTTTAAGTTTAAAAGTCATTTTCACTATGGGCAAAATAGGATCTAAAACCTTTGTCCAATCCTTTGCAGCAAGAAAAATCTTCAACTTCCACTATTTGAGCATAAGCTACTTCTGTTGTGCTTAGGATAAAGTGTTAGAGAATGCATGAATTTTATTTAAATTCATGACAGTCTGTATACTTCAAATAGCACAGGAATGTCTGAACAATGCACAGACTGCTGTTACAGATGCATGATGCCATTCTAAATGACTGCCCTGAAAACACACTAATTACTGCAGGAAACAACTGCATGTAGCTAGACAGATTCTTGTTCAAGATTTAACTTGTTTATAACTTGGGACCTGTACATTATTTGTAAAGCAAAGTGGAAAGGTAGAGGAAAGTACCAATGATATTTACAGGAGTGCCAAAGAAGGTACGATGCAGGGGCTCCCTGCAAGGGGCCCAGTGCCCTCGATAACTGCTCTTCGATACATAACTTTAAAAAATCCTAGTTTGGGTGTACTTACATCTTTTGAACTCTAAACAGTTTTTAAATCTGGTCCAAAAGGTTTTAATTTAGATTTTAAAATTTGGCATCAAGTTATCCGAGTGCTGAAATAAGTGTGGAACCCATTCACAATATATATCAGATAAAACACTGTGAATCTTTTTTCCATCACTTCTGCATTACACACTACTAAGACACACACTGTCAACAATCTGACTGGCATTCCTGACAGAATGAAAGTCAACTGCAGCACTCTTTGCTGGATTTGAAACAATCATGGGATCACAGCCACTCATCCTGAATTCTCACCATAAAAAAAGAGAAAGCTTCTGTCAGAAGAAGATGGGCTGGTGAACTTTTAAAGTTTGCAGAATGTTTGCTCGGAAAATTATTGGTGGGAGAGTACCAGACAGCTAATACCTAAATGGAAGTGGTGCTATAAAAGGAAAATGATTTATTTTTTTATGTCACAGGAAGTATTTCACCAAGTAGATTTTTCATTACTGAGGATGGAAAATACATTGGCAGCTGCCTATTACAATAACTAGAGGGGAACTGATCTATAATATCAGATTTTAAGAAAAAAATACAAGGACCTTAGTGCTATTAATACATCTTGCTATTACATTAAATATCTTTCTCTGCAACTTGGTCTTCTAATCTTAACAAAATATACTGTTTCCACTGTCTCAAAATCTCCCTTCACCAATGTTTTGGGTTCACTTACAAACAACCAATTTTAAACTTTCTGTTGATAACAAAATATTGAGTGCTAAATACAGTAAAGTATTTCCCTATATTTTTTTCTTTTTATAACAAAGAAATCAGAGATAGATTTTCAGAGAGTTCTGGAAAATCTGCCTCCAAGTTTTGTATATATTTCACCCAACCAAAATAACTGAAACTAATCTTTAGCATTCAGACATTTTATAAACAAATTTATTTCAAAAGCAGCAAATGGCCTAAAAATTTTTCAGCTAGGAAGTTAATGTGCTTTTATCTCACAGAAAGGATTAATTCACAGTACTTTTCCATGGAATATACAACCAAATAACAACAGTCTAAATGAGTATTTATTACACAGTTTATCAGGATTTATATATTTTATTAGTCTAGCTATACTAAGCCTTGCCACAGATTAGTGAGATGTAAAAAATAGAAAACACAGCAGTTAAGCAAGCTGGATTGCCTGAAATCTTGAGACAGCACAGCATGTCTCTTCTTTGTATTGGTGAGGATAACAAAAGGAAGTAAAAAACAAGCATTCAGAGGTAGAAAAAAATGTAATCATGATCTTGCCATCTCAGTTAGCCTAGGGGAATCTGTTGTATAGGCAGAAGTACAATGCACCAGTTGAAAGAGTCTAACAAAATACTACAGGGATGTCTCTGCACAGAAAGCCCATGGGTAGGGGAAGGAGAAGTTAGGGTGTAGACTCAGCTCCCAGCTAAATATATTGGGAATACTGTCTAAATGGTACAACTAAGGCCCTACTGAATAAAGTGCATTCACAAAGTAAATTAATAAAATTTTGCAGGCACAGTCACTGTTATATCATTATACAATAATTATTTGGAATATTTCCATCTATCAATAATGCCATCTGTCCCACCCAATACAAATGGACTACAACCCATCTGGCTTACTTTTTTCTATTGATTACTCTGCTGAATGAGTTAGCAAAACCGCTTACAAAATCATCATATTACATGACACTGTCATTAAAAGATGTGAAGTAAAGAAAAACACAAGATGAGACTTAATTGGAAAACTGTCAGTCCTTCTTCCAGAAAGTTTTAGCAATGCTATAAGCTTCTTTCTTTTTTTTTTTTTTTTTTTTGGCCACTTAAAAAAAGCACCAAGAAGACACAAAGCCCAAAAACCTCCTAAATGCTAACTACTGGATTAGACTGAAATTGTTCTAGCACACAACTGCTATTAGGTATGCTAGAGAAGGTCCCTCAATTTATCTCCTCATGAATCAGAATGTCACTAAGTATGCCTGGCACTCACAAAGAAACTGTGGAAGGAACGTAACTTAAAAATAGGGTGGAAGAAAGATGATGATGGCTGGCACTTGTATTTGTTAATTGCAATAAGTCTTCCTATGTTTTGAGTTTGATTATTCATTTGTGTAATTGTCTTTATGCTATTTTTTGCAGCCTCTGTTTCTTTTTTATTTTTTTATTTTAATCACTGCTTCCCTTAACTATATTTTAATTTCTCCAGCAATAAAAGTACAATTTTATGCACCTACGGAATTAAGTGCCAACTTCAGCTTCTTCACTCTAGATCTCAATTTTTACAATACCTTTTAAGTTTTAACAAAGGAAATCTCTCTTGCGTACATTCAAAATGTCAATTCAAAGACTTTAGCTCAGCGATTTAGGTGGTGTTCTTTTGAGTAAACCCTTGGTGGGGCTGCTTTCTTATCCTTCCCTCCTCACTATTTTTTCCTGTCTACTACTACCTTAGATCCCTGCACCAGATTTGTTTCCTCTGTCACCCCAAATGGCTTTTCCAATGACACTGCGACCCAAAGGGACAGAGAGGAACAGGGCCTGGATTCCAGCTCTAAGGACACAACCCTTGATGCCTGTGGGTAACTGGAGCTCGGGGAGGCTCAGGCGGTTCTACTGTAGGGTTGAAGCTGCAGGAATGATGCTGGGAGCACAGATACTGAGCTGCCATAAGGAGTGAGGGAAATCAGGATGACAGGAGTAGAAAGGAGTTGTGTAAGAAGGAAGGAATCATGCTTGAATAAGGAAGGGACCAGAGGCTGGGTGACTGAAACAACTTAGAAGTTTCTAGGGGGTCCAACCTGCTTACTGTTCTTGTTTGCTCCCTCTCTTACAATCCCCTCCCATCCTCACAAGAACACTTCTCTGTTAATAACATATGAAATATTTCCTCTGGAAAAAAAATGGATTATTCCAAAATATACTTTTTATAAGTTATCTAAATTTAAAAAAAATTTCAATTTATTTAAATATAATTGATCTTTCTCATTGTAACTCCAGAAGCTCCTAAAAGACAATTGTCACTAGTAATATTACAAGAAGTCTTCTAAAGTCCAGCTAAAAATCTCTGACCCTGTGGCCTTATCTCAAATGAAGCTTTGAGCAACTGAATGTCCACATGCAGCTCTTAGAAGTAAATCTTTTGGGCTATACAAACACATCCAGAAAACAATTCTCATATTTCTCTTTATATTATGTGCTGTTAGGTCCAATTTATTGGTGTCCTTAACAATTTATATAATTTTTTTGTGCTTTACTTACTACTGCCATCAAACATGTAGAAGGATTCAAGAGAAGTTGCCGAACAGTATTATTTATGTAGAAGATATTTACCAGGTATCACCACACGACAGAACGCTAAATTTCTCATGCTCTAAAGAAAAAACACCTTTGGCAGTTCTGATGCATATGATTTAGTCACCATTTCAAATACAATTATCTTAATATGCCATCACTTTGCTACTAAATATTAGAACATTCAACGAACAGAAACACAGTCTAAATCCCATCTTTAAATGGGATTTATTATATATCCCATCATATGTTTTATGATGTATAGCTTACCAAAAATGAGTTCTGAGCTGAACTGTTTTATTTGCACAAACTCCTTTTTTCATGGATGAGAGAAGAACAGTTTCAACTGACAAACCATTTGTTCTTATTAAGTAATATGTAGGTTCCTACTGGTTGAGGTCTTTGGCCACTGCTTAAAATAAAGAATAATAAAATACTTTTGGTTTGGCTGATTCAGTTCTCTTGGCGAAAACTGACCATTATGTCATGTCATGGTATTTAACAGAACTGCCTGTAGCAGCACTGGAATACCAAAACCTGGACAAAACCACACAGGTAAGGAATCTGCCTTCAGAGTAAGGCTACCAAATTCTGTCTTCCACAGAGAAAGGCAGTATCTTACACTATCTGGAAGGCTGCTCTAAAATAAAAACTGCATTATTTGTTTTCACTATTACTATAGAATAACTGAGACAGAAGTACAACTGAAGTACAGTTTATCATTTTCAATATAAAATCTCTGTTGTCATTAACAATTTGTCATTAACAGGACAACTGTATTTTCAGGACAGGGTAATTTCCCCCCACCCTTCCCTTGTAACAAAACTATTTGGTAAGTATTTTTCTCTGCTTTGCTTTGTACATAAACCCCTACTAATCAAAAAATATGCACGTCCAGATGTGGTCTTAGAAGTCCAGCTGAATATAAACCAATAATGAGCAGTAAATTGCTAAACTCAGTTATCATAACAATACTGTTTGCAAGCAAGTGGGCAAAAAATTCTCAACAGAACAACTGACAAAAAGTTGAACTAAAATGCCCATTTCTCATTATGCAATGAAGTAATTCAGATGAGGTATTGTTCACAATTTTGTTAGAGAAATTGACTGTTCTTTAAGAGTTCTTTAATAACACAATACTTTGAGGAATTAAGACAAAGTTAGTGGTGAATATAACTTTCTATCAAGCAATTTTCTTTCTCAATTGTGCACAACCACTTATGAGCCAGAACATAACAGCTCAATCAAACCTTTACTGGAACCCCTCTGAAATGTACTGCGAAATTCTGATATTACTACAAGACTTAGAAAGGAAAAAAAAGACAGCCCAGAAAGAAGAAAATGGACAGGGCAGCTACCTTTCTGCATTCTCCTAATTTCCTCTGCCACAGGGAGCGAGCGATAGGAACGCTCTTGCTGTCGGTTACGTAGCAGCAGGCTGAGATGACGTGGTGGAGCGCAGCCCCCTGGCTCACGGCTCCCAGGACGCGCCCCACGTGCCGCAGCGACAGGCTGGCCTCGGCGCGGATGCCACCCCTCACCAGCTGCATCGTGCAGGCCACCAGAGCAATCTGTCCAGCACAGTAGAGAACATCACCAACCTAGGAGAGAATCAGATCCAGTACATAAGACTCTGGGAGTTTACACAAGACAAGTGAAGCACATTTCTCTCTTCCAGCTGGTATCTTTCAATAGTACTGTTCTTTGCCATAACTTGTTACAAATAGAGCAAACTAGGCGAAAGATAATGCATGGATTAGCTGGTATCAGTTCAGAACAATAATCTGCTGTGGACTGTTACAGCTGCTGGATCACACTGATGCCATGGTTAAAAATGTTCTTGTTTTCTTTTCTTTTGAGTGATGATACACATTATCTTCGATACTATTTTTTAATCTTCTATGTCTTAAGTTTTGTTTTATACAAAACCATATAAAAATTTATCAGTAGAGACCTGTAACATCTTTAGTAAATTAATTTAAAAACACTGCAAAAATATATTAGCAGAACACCTAAATGACTGTGTATGAACAAAAAGTGATGTTATTCTACCAGAAGGTAAAAGCAAATTTCAGACTGAAAATAAAATGCTGAAGAATGCCACTTGAACAGAGATGCTACTTGAACAAAGAGATGGGTCACCTTTTGAAAATGGACTTTAATGGGTGGCCAGACTTACTACTGCAATGCAGTTACTTTGGGCTTATTTTCCAAAATCTTCCCAGCAACACTCTGAAGACCTACTTTTTTTAACAGCAGCCAGGAAAGGAAACATTTATTCTTATTATTCAGACATCTCAAAGATTTTTTTTATAAAATCTTAATGTAAATATCAAAACTTTTCATCGTCTTATGCTGCACTTCTCTAGAACGTCTGTGCATATCCTAATCAGTGAAACAGTAAATTTTATTCACTATCAAAAGAAAACTAAGTATAGAAGTGGGAAGTAAGGTGGGTGTAAGCAGCTTTGAAGTCAGCACAGGAAGAATTTTGCTAGGAGTAATGACAGAGAAAGGAATCTTTCGGAAGAATTTTGCAGAACTTACTGTATAAACTGTAAAAATTCCTCAGAATTAAGAATAATTAAAAAAGAAATCTGTGTCCTAGAAGACATGGCAATCAAACCATGTGACAGACCCATATGCAACTCCAAATCTGTCCTCATAACTGTCTGTGTCTCACAAAAGACTCACACATGTAACTATTGGAAGAGTATCTTATACAATTTGGCATACAAGTTCTATGATTAGCAGCTGAAGAGGGGGAGGAGGCAGAGAGGAAACAATATATCAACTGACACACATCAACTATTTAAATGGTTTAAAATACCTGCAATATTGTTTGATAATGCTATATATAATCCTGAATTTGGAAAAAGTATATGAAACCAATATTTTGGTTTACAGGAACAAATGGTCTTTCTTTTCTTTCTTTTTTTTTTTACAGTGCTATTTTAAAATATGTGCCACTGAACAAGGGAGTCCAGCCAGCTACCAAGTGGCATACTGACAAGATGAGAAACAAATTCAGAAAGATATGATTCAGAGGGGCACAGGTTTGTTTTTAAAGCAAATCATTCATTTTCACCTCTGCAAAGTGAAATCCATGCATTAGTCAAAAACTCCAATGCAGGTAGTTTATATTCCTACAGGAAAAAAAAATCACACTGATGGTATTTCTTCCTTTTTATCCCCTGTTGAGCTGCTGGTTTTCCATGCATCACCCATGTTAATTATTAGGTAGACAGAAGAGCTGTTCAACCAGTTCACTTCCCCTATTCTTGAACAGATTGTTTGAGACATAATATGAATACTAATTAACGATAAAATATCTGTCAGTGTTTTGAAATACAGACCAAGATAGCACTTTCTTAAAGTATCCTGGACAGTTCTGATACAATTAGCCCCACTGGTCATAAGCAAGGTCATAAAAAAATCTCGGAAGGATTTGAGCAAAATTGGCACCACTTTTGGCTAAGATTCAGTGGGAATTTTGCAGTTTTTTAAAAACCAATTGAAAAAATCCCTCTGTTCCTAACATACTTGTTTGTATCTTACGATGCAATTAATAGAAAAACAATGTTTCCAACAAGCCACCATGTTATGGAAGGGTGGATGCAAGGGGAAAAGAGGGGAAAAGGATAAAAAAATGGCCACAGATTTGCAGCAACTGTATTGCAGGGGGACATAATTTAGAATAAGGGAAGGAGGAGGGGTATCTCTCTTCTCTTTCCCAGTGACTCAGTCATGAAAAGCAAGCATAAATAATCAGCAAGGACAAAGCAGCAAACCAGTACAAACACTGTTTTAGCAGATTTCAAGACGTTGTCTCTGGAATGTTTGAAGCATTACACCGAAAATTGTTAGCAGAGTAAAAGGCATTTAAAACAGGGAAGTCATCATACTATCTTGTTCACAGTACTGAAATCTTACAAGAGGAGCTGTCACAATGTATGGTGTCAGTACTTGTGTTGTGAAAGTGTTCTGCAAAACCCTGCTAGAACCTTGCAACAGTTTATCTTTTTGGAGCACTTACGAGGATAACAGAAGATCTTTCAGGGTGTAGATTCACAGTGTATCCAGCCTGGCCGACTTTCATTATACAGGAAACAGCATAGAAACAAAACTACAATATAAAGGATCTCTATTGATCCTTAGAGGATCCATATATACACAGTGGATGTCTCACTAGTATTTTGATTTTCACTGTAGACCATACACATATTTCCAGTGCTAAAATTTAAATAAAGGCTTGAACCAAAGACAACCCTGAAAACTCAAGCTTCATACTGCTGAGATGCTCACTTTTACAAGTTTATTTCCAATATTGTTTCACAGCATCAAGCAGGTTATAAATGGAGCCTCATGTGATTCCACATTTCTTCCCTTTTTATTTTCATTTGTATCATTGCAAGTTAAATGAAAGGTGAGTCCTTACAAGTTAACATAACAGTCTAGCAGCTCTTTTGCTCAGTCAGCACAACTGTAAATAATCAGGGGAGTTCAGTGGACAATCAGAACCTCAGAGGATGCAATGCATGCTCTCACAGATAGAAAGCAAAGAGATTATTTGAGAATTACTCCTTTTCACAGTGAGGCTGTCTTGCAGGGATAAGTATAATTTATGCTGAGGACATGGCTTATACCAATAGAAAGCTGTACAGTAGGTTTTTTATCTAAGGTGCTTCCACTTACTAGGAAACAGAAGGAAAGCTTCTATGGTATCATGGAAAGGAACAGTCAGAAGAACTCACTCAGTGCCACTACTTGGAACTGCTCTATACCATGAAATAGTTTTTACCAGTATTCTAAGTTACCAAAAGTACACAACATATCCCCCACATATATATGTATCAGGAAAAGAAACCAGAAAACCAGAGAAAACCAGACTCAACTGTATGAGGTCTACCTTAAGCTGCTAATTAGAAAGGGAAAGCTGCAACTATTATTGCCTAGAAAGAAACAAAAGAAGGAAGTGATAGGATACCTATAGATACGCACTGAGTTTTTATTAAAGGCCAAGAGCAACTATGGAAATTTGATGAAACTGTTCCTGCTGATATTATTAAAACTTGTGATTAACTGACAATATAAAACTTGCTGGAAACTTCTAACAGAGGGATCTCAAATATTCACCCACAGACACTTAGGCAAATGCTAATAGTCGCACCACAAATGCATGTTTCTTGGAAGGCAGGAGTCAATATGCAATCAGGCAAATCTTTGTTATGAATGCAGTTTGGTGTGTGAGTGACTGCTGCCCTTTAACAGGTCAGGCCGCACAAAAGGTTCAGTGACCCCCTGACCCAACAGCGACACGACCCACTATTAGGCTGAGTCAATGTAAATAAGCAGAACTGACAACACACTAATAGGCTGCCTCTGGTCAGCCACGGCTACCTCTGACCTTAATGAAGACCTAAATCAATTAATACTCCAGGCAATAAAGACCTCTGGCTGATTAAGTTAGATAGAAATAATCTTTTCTAACGGGATTAAAGCTGCAAGGTGGTGAACTTTTTATTCAATATATGATAATCCTTTCTTCCTAGGGCCCCTCTTGTTTTAGATAATGATGGCAAAATTGCTTTTTGTAATGTGACATCTTTTATTCAACTGACTAGTATGAATAAACTTTTTAAAGGCAGCATTTAGACAACAGCAATTGAAAAGCTTGAAGTTCATACTATGAAAACAAATTGTATCTAACTAACATGATTCTAATATACCCAACCTTCAATATAATTCATGTTTTTCTTGAACTGTAAAAATTCATAGTCTGAAAATTCCAGGAATGAGTTCACAACACATAGTTGAGTTTGATGCAGGCTTTCTTCTGAGAAAAAAAATGTGCATTAGTAGCTTTATCAGTAGCTAAAGTAGGAAGGATATATTCCTAACTACTACTACTACTACTACTACTACTACTACTACTACTACTACTACTACTATTTATTATTACCTTTGACTAAAAATTTTTAAATTGCTAAGACTCTACATACAGCTTAGTCAAATTAGTTTGCACGTCATACCCAAAACTTCAGAACTTCCCTTTGGATAATTTTTTTTTCCTACTTAGGTCAAAAAAACCCATTAACAATTAATCAGTAGCATATTATGGCTATTTTATTGAACTAGGTGTAACATTCCCACAGTTTTAAAGGTTTTATAATTAATTTATCAGATGCTGTGGGTCCATTTTGTTAGTTTTCATTTTGGGATGGATGTTTCAATATGTATCTGATCACCTGATCTACAAATCTACAGAGCCCTAATCATTTTGTATTGCTCTTCACTATTAAAATGTATTTTATCAATGTGTGTTTTAAACTTTTCTCTTTGAATTTATATATTTGGGTATTGAAAATTCATAGAACATTTTTTTTAACAAGAAGTGACTGCAATTTCATGAATGCTAACCTAGGGTGTATTTTTTTTTCAATGAAGTTTAGGAAAATTAAAATACATTATCCCACAAAGCCATATTTGACATTGAACACAGTGTCATAACGTTATCAACACACCTAAAACTTTTGTGTATATCCTAATTTAAATTATACCAAGGAGAAGCATCATGTCACACAGTATACAAACACCAAGCAGCACAAAATCTGGCAGTCCTTTAAACTCAACAGTGCATCTGAAGAAGCCACAATACTGCTATGAATACTAAACCAACATAATGAATATTGCCTATACTCTATACTTCCCAATTGTAAACACCTCTGCAATCCTCTAAAAGTCAAATACCTCAAAATGAACCTTTTGACAGTGCTGGATTTACAGCAGGCAATCTCATCTAATACATTTCTGAAGGTCTGTAGTACCTTGAAGATTAAAAAAATGCTAAAGGTAGAGACTTAAGAGGGATGATCATGACAAAAACTTAAGGTAAGATCAAAGTATTAGCTTGAAACTAATCTTTCAAAAACTGTTCTATCAAAGAAAATTGTAGTAGGTGCATACATATTTTTGGCAGTGTGTTGGTTATTTTTAAATGTTGATCAATGTCAAATCAATTTTATTTTGCTCTACAACTGACAGAAATAAAACCCCCACACTTTTGATTTACAGAAGACAAAGATTCAAAAACTGAAATTTTCAACAGAAAACCCACCTCACAAACTGTCATTCATATTCCAAGGTATTATTAGACATAACTCAAAAATAAATGCAGTTCTTAAGTCAGAACCTGTTGTTATAAACATTTAGAAAGATTCCAATAAAGTGGGTGAGAAAGGCTTCCCATCTAATACATCCATGTGGGTATGACAGACAGCCAGTCTGAAATCATCTCCACAATTCTTGTTTTAGTTGACTTAGAATCTCCAATAGAGAGAGAGATAAGAAATGAACAAAATGGAGGTAAAAATATTCTTTCCTTAGTTCGCATGTTTTGGCCCGTGTGCTGTGCTAGTGCCCAGGGTACATATTGTTCCTTCCTGGAAAATTACAGTAGACAGCTTAAAGACTTAATTGCCATAGAGGATAAACTGTTCTCCACATTCTGCAGGGTGCTTTTTCCTAAATATAAAAAGAGCAGTCTCCCTATTTTAAAATGAGCAAGCTAACAAGAGTATTAATCTTTGATGCATTTCTTCCTTGGGACAGTGGAATTCTAGTCTTCATGACTATTAATCTGCCACCTTTTACAAAGCCTACCATTCCTCTCAAGCTTTTGAAAAAAATCACAAGTTCTCACACAAGCACATTAGCAAATCTGCCAACTGTGAAAAATTGCAGAACACTTAGCTTTATGAACATACCTTATCTAAAAGATGGAGTAAAACCTCCAAACTGATTAACACTTCCTCATTTATTATTCATGTCACTTCAAATAAAGATGCCAAACACAACAAATTTTTAAAAAATGTACTCAGATGAGTCTATTCCTAAAAATTGGAGTTGGGATTGCGAATGAGCCACTTAAATTGGTATTTACTAGAGAAACTAAAAGCCTTGTCAGGGTCCAGACAAACAAGGTAAGAAAGACTAGTATCCAACAGTGTAAAGTGAGAGAAATGACTCAATGTGGACATGAACTCTCGAGCAATGGATACCACATTTTTAGAAATTGCATATTATGTCTGCTGCAGGTGATTGTGTTTTTTAGTGAATTCTATATGCAGAGATAAGGGAGGACAATGTTTATAATTCATATGGATTCTTAAAATATCTGGTAAGGCATATCTGAAAATAATTTTTTAACTCTCCCAAATATAAATGCTGTTAACTAGCTGATAGTCTGTGAGGAGAGAGTAATGAAAATGCCAATGTAACTGAAGTGGGGTGCCGTAGGGATTGGTATTAGGCTTGATTTTGTTTAACATCTTCATTAAGTCAGTGGAAGAAGGGATTAACAGCATGATAATGAAACCCACAGAGGATACTAAATTGGAATGTGCACCAGTAGAAATAATAAAAATGGACACAGGTTTGTAATAAATGCAACAAATAAGAAAATGAGACAGCTTAGGAAAAATGAAAACTCATGCCAGAACATATGGCAAAAATATTTTGAAATACAGATATTCAGAACAAGGGAGAAAACTTGACTGAGGAATTGCTGAACAGTTTATATTGAAAAATAACTGCTCTTTACTAAAAGCACATTCAGTATAGGACAAAAGAAGTTGCAGTCTCTGTTCCCATGACACTGGTCTAATCAAAGAGTAAAATTTGTTACAATTACCCAAATTGGTATCATAACCTTTACAAAAAGTAAGATATGATTTCCATAGTACAAAGGGAAGTCTGTAAAAGTTCAGATGATATCAAAGCTTCAGATGATTCTTCAGAGCTAAGTCTTTTTTCAAAGAGTTTTTAGATTTCTTCATTAACACTGTTTTTCAGTTTATAGCTCAGCATAGCAGCATTCAAATTATGATAAGCATCTTAATCTGCCAGGGTAAATATGTAAAATTAACTCCCCTCTGTTTTCACCCTCCTCTGCTAAGCAGAAAATGTCTACAACTTACATGAGGTTACCTAAGCATTTATTTGGGGTTCCCACACAGCTCATTTTTAGTTTTACTATTTAATCCTAAATGTATTTTCCTAACAAAAGGTTTATAAAATATCACCAGAGAAAGATATAGCTGGCATATACATAAGACAATCCTCCCTCCTTCATTTCTACTTTTTTTCCTCTTCTCTACAGTTTCTCTACAGTTCTAGGGAACTGGATAGCACATAAGGGAGAGAGGTTATAGGGTAACTCTATCCATACACATAATATCTAAAGGAGGATAGACAAAAAATGAAGTGATGTGATTTCCTTAGCTTCCTATAGGTGTTTATATTACAGACTTTGTCTCTTCTACTTTGATTCTTAAACATACAATCTACTTAGAAAGGGATCTCATGATTTCCTTCCCACATTAACTGAAGCTTCTACTGACAATTTCCACTTACAGTAAATGAAATCACCAGTTCAACTATCACTGCAGTGATAAAATAAAACAAGGAAGCCCAGTAGAAATGTCTAGATTTAAGTTTCTATTAACAATAAGGGTGGCACTGCTAAAGGCTGCAGTACTGTTGTGGAATTTAGCATCCAAGGAGAATCAAGACTGCAGTCATAAAATCCTATAAAGAGTGAGTTGTTTTTTTCCCTTTCCTACCTGTCTACAGTCCTTATTCATGCCAACTGTCAAACAGCTTAATGTGATTATAAACAGAAGAGGGACAGATAGGCAGAGAAAATACTCTGTACTGAAAAGTGAAAGCTGTTCATCACACGACAGTAATTCACAGTGTATGAAACACATTAACACCGTGACATTCTATTCTTACAGAAAAGATTTTGTTCCCAGCCTTCACTTGGCTTAATATTCTCACTTGAAATATGCTGTGCATGATTGTCACTGGCTACTTTAAGAGGGTTTGTGATAACTGGGAGATGAGAAAGAAGCACTTGCATAAAACCAAGAACCAGATAACTTAAAACAAGTTAACTGTAACTACAGTAAGCTAAAAGTAATAGTTCTTATTCTAGCCATAGAGTGTGGTTTTGTTTTTTTTTTTTTTTGCCTTTGCCCGTTCTTCATGTATACCTACTCTCACATGGATTTTACTTGCATCTATGCGTACCTAAGCAAAAACCAACACACTAAAACAGCTTAATGTATGACAAAGATTATTTAGTGCAGAAGTCTAATTTATAATACATACAACCATCATTTCCCAGTGGAAATGAAAGGAGACTTGTACCTGTACAATATATACAACAGAACCTACACGACATACAGTACTTACCACAATCCTCTGCTTATTTATTCATATTTCAGTGATAATACTTCCTTAAACAGCAAATATCTTTCTCTAGGGATACATCTTTCAATGCAAATTTGCAAGTCAAGTTCTGATTATACTTACAGAAACTGCAAGTTTCAACAAAGATCTACATATATACTTAATATTCTTTTACTTGTTGTATGCTTAAATTCTGACCTTTTATCAGAATTGCAGTGAGGACAACATCCTTATTTAAAGTAACATTAAATTTCTAACCATGCAATGAGGCAGTTTACTATGGAGCTTTCAGTGGGCAGACACTCACTTAGATTGGCAGCAGTTCAAGGAAAGAACCTACTGATTGATAAAGTGGTAACTTGCATTTAAAAATTAAATTTCTGTAAAAAAATTTATTTTAATTCTGATTCATAACTAGACTCTAACTGTATTGTAATTATATTCTGTAGAGGAATACATATTCATCTGGGTATGGAGTCACTATTTTGCATTATATATTTTCTTTTTTTTGGGGGGGTGGTAGATTTTGGTTTTTGCGTACATTCAACTTGTTCCTTTTGGTACTCATTTTCATGGAATTTTCTAAGTGCTTTAAAAGGATAAAAGTTGAGAATGGAAATTGCACTATACTGACAACATAGTGAGTACAAAGTTACTAATAAAATACGTATCTCATATTGTCCCATTCAAGCTGCAGCCAGGTTTGTATCCATCTCCTATCACTAAGCAACGTCATGAACCAGTGCCTGCAAATTTACTGTGTGCTTAGCTATTTTGTTTGCATTATTATAAAAGTAATTATAATTGCAGAGTCAAGCCCTCAGATATAGAAAAATGGGTAGAAAGCCAAGTGTTGAAACAAAAAGAGGCTAAATAAGAGGAAAGGAGGGGCAGACTGCAGCAAAGAATAATCCAGCAATTAGGTTAATCAGCTGCAATATCGCTGAGACCCAGGCTCAAATCCCTTCTTTAGTATTTTCCTTTTGCCTGGTAATGACAGAGGTATTGTGACAATGGGCACTCCAGGAAGCACATCTCTTAATATCTTCTACGGAACTGTTCTGTTTGTTTAAATAAATTCATGATCTTGGATAGTATAGGATGGCATGATCCTGCTCTGTGATGAAAAGTATTGGTTATGATGGGCAAAATCTTTATAATGAACATTAAATCAAAACTGATTTCTATCTTGATAGTCTAACATTATCCAAAAAGGAAATAACAAGCATTACAAACTGCTATGAGCTGGTCATTGATACCTTACAGTTTTTTAAATTATAAACATTTAACACTGTGAAAGTCACTCAAGATAAGCCTTACACTACAGAATAATCAGGCAGATAATTCTATATGAACAGAGATTTTGTGAAATATTTAGGCTACTTCAAAAGACGCAAGATGACAAAATAAAAACCATGCTGGGGAGGGAGTTTTTACCATATTTTTTGAAATTTACAAAAAAGGCTTACACATGCCTAATGTGAACATGAAATGGGATCAAGAAGTTGTCTTGGATGTATAATGGTTAAAACTGAAGCACAGAAATAATAAATTAGAAACAATATCAATGACATTATTATTAGAAAAGCTTTGAATTTTAATTTGAATTTTGCAAATAACCTATAGAGTATCTCTTCAAAAACAAAGGCTGTAAGGCTGTATCAAAGTCTACAAACAGAAAACAGTTTAAGTATCTAATATTGCATTTTGAGCTAAGGGAAATTATAGGTACGTTACTGAAAACATAACCTTGTATGACAATAAAATGTCTAATATTTTGCTTGTTCAACCCAACAGAATGAGCTTCTAATTATCAGCTAAACAACGCACAGTATTCGAAAAGCATGCAAAAATGCCAAAATTTTCAGTGATGGAAACTATCTCATATAAACTTTACATTCTATTTATATGACATAAAGACTGAAGTCGCCTGACTTCACCATTCACCTAGCTTTTTTAAGTTGCATTTTAGGATTTTGCAAAAAGACTGGGTTTTGTTATTAAAAAAAGTTTGGCCTAAGTTCAATCAGCACAAATGATTTATTACCAAGTCCAGTGAGGCATAGTTAACACACAGCATCTTTCAGTGAGTGATTCCAGGGTTCACATTTGGCAATGTAACTGATCACAGCATTTGACTCCAAACCTCAGAGCCTCTGACATTCAGATCTCAATGAGTTAACTCATATAGCTCTCCAACAAAAAACAATTACATGTTTTTGCAGAAAAACTATCACATGCTGATAGTGAATAATTAAATGTTCAAACCAAAGAGAAATGAACTGTTTCTGTGATGTATGTTTTAAACTTCTAATAGCTAGTCTGATTCTTCAGAAAGATAGCTGTGTTACAATCAGGAAGGGCACTAATGGGAATGGAGAAGGGTATAAAAGAATAATGCTTCTATATGAGGAAAGGTGGAGAAAAAGGGTTATTCCACCTGCTATTTTTATGTCTTGATTTTAATGCTAACTAAATGTCATAGATGTTTATGTAAAGGAATGTTTTTCACTGTATACCCTGGCCTTGTTAGGTGATGTAATGCTTTGATTTTATGCAAACTTCAGTAAAAGCAGAAATTGCACCTTGCAGGATGAGGCTCTGAATGCAGAACAAGATAATAGTGAAATTCAAATGAAATATGCCATTTAAAACATCCTTAGAAGACAATAAATCAGTTCAACACCTTCTCAACACAGGAAACTGAGAGTTAACCAGTGTACTCAATTTTAATTTTTTTTAAAGGAGGAATAAATCTGCTATAGGGAGCTGCTTTCATAGACCTTTGAAGGTCTTCAAAACTCTTGCTAATATGTTATTCTCTCAAAAATATTCCCATAATTCTGCTGTCTCCCATAATTCCTTGCCTCAAGATTCATCTGTCAACTTTGATGCATCTTTTAAAGTACCCCTCCAAGCCTAAAAACCATGACTACAGACCACAGAAGAGAACTCTTTGCTTTGAAACTATCTGATCAATCAGAAGATCATTTACCTGCAAGCATTATTTGGTGAAGCTAAAGCGGCACATCAACCAGCAGCATCTGAAGGCTGAGGCAGCAAAACGTCAACAACAAATTGTCATTGGCATTCCATTTATGAACCTTCAAACAGCATCAGATCTTTTCCATGGGAAACCAGATCAGGTCAGACTGGAGCTGAATATTTCTTAACAAGCTAACCATCAAAAGAACTTACGTTTTGAATAAAAAGGCTATCATTTGTTGATTTGAATATCAAAGGGATCCACTGCAAACTCCCAGTCTAGAAAAACCTCCCTAAGCTACACCAGACAGGTGTTTAATAATCTATTATTAAGGCACTATTTTAGGTTACTCAGAATCATAAAAAATAGCTGTAACTGTGAAGCTGCAAATGGGACTGCACAAAGAAATGAATGCTATTAACATACTATTAACAATTCAAAAGAATGAGTTGACATACCAATCAAACTTGTTAATTGACTGTCAATGGCCTGTCCCTGAATATACAACATGACTGCATTATATATTTCAAATGCTGACAGGAAGACAGTTTCATTTGCATTAACTTCATAAACTGATCAACAACCAAACTGCCACATACATTTATAATGGGAAGCTGAATAATTTCAATATTCATGCAGCTCTGTAATTGTAAATTAGGTGCTGGCAAACAATACAATACTGTACATACTCTAAAATATCCTAAATTTCTCTGACCTACTTTCTTTTTTATTTTAAAAGAACAGTGGAAAAAGTTGTCTCTTACGGGGATGATTATTACTTTAATTTATGGTTGATGCCTTAGGCAAAATTTGTTTGCAACCTAGTTTGCAACCATTGTTTTTAACTGGTCCACAATATATGAGGCACACAAGGTGATGTAAAATTTTTCTTGCTTTGGTTCTGTGAAGTGTAAATATCATTAAAATACAGAGTAAATCTGTAAAAAACCAAAGTGAATGAAAATATGTACTATTTCCTTGCTACGACACAAAGCAGATGACAGCAGTGAAACCACTGAAACTTTCTAATTAGACATTGAAACATGTAATTTAAAGTGGAAAGTACTGTTCTTGCACATCCTTCCCTGTGTCCTAGAATTTACCGCCCTCAGAGGTCCTGTCTATATAAAGTATGTTTCCTAAAAATATCTCATAATTACACCCATTCAGTTTCATTGGGATTGACAGTGATAGTAGCTGAAATGGCTGTGATAGTGCTGCCATTTTAGCCAAATGGTTAGTCAGACATACTCTGAGCAAAGGTGTCACAAATCATAGGGATTGAGAGCAAAAGTGCTTGTGGAGCTACCGTATTTCTGCACATATTTATCCAGCAGAAATGACCAAGGCTGATAATAGGAGGAAAATGACACAAAGAATTCCCAATAAAAGGCAGAGGCAAATGAAATCCTTTCATTTTTCTGGTTAATATCCAATCCTGCAACACTTAATAGCTTGCACTTCTGCTTATTGAAAAACACAGTTCTATCTAAACTAACAGAGAAGCCTTCAAATGCTGTCATTAATGACTGCATGCATGAATATCAATCTGTATGCCTTAACCATATAATGAAGATATGAAAGAAGAAATTTGTTTTTATTTGTTCTTGAAATGCTATTGGCATATTTGTCACTGTTTATATAGAAATAGTAATATCTCAGTCACTTTGAGAATCAGAGAAATAAAGCTAAACAGAAATGTCATAAATGAGGATTAAGTCTTGTGGCTCTGAAAGTGTTCCACTGAAAGCTAAGTAGTAATTGATCAAAAATTCCATAACTGTCAGGTCAGTCACGTTCCCTCTATATCTGTATGACCTGGAGGTAGTATAAGTTTTAAACATATCAACTGTAAATGCACGTTGTCTTCTTTCCCCCTCTTTTATTACTACTACTTTCACCCTGTCAATCCAACAGTCACTTCCCTGGCTTTAAAGTTATTGCAAGAAAGAGCCAAGCACTACACACCAGCATAACCATACAGATATGATATAAACGTCCAATAAATCTGCAGTCATGGCAATCTTCTCCTGCATTTCCTTTCAAATAAACAATATCAGAGGACAATTTCTCTGCTACCTAGGTGAGCTGCTATATTTTAGATTTTATTATTTGTAAGACTGAAAAGCAAAAAATATTCACATTTATTGTTCTAGCAACTGCAATTGAAGAGTAGAAAGACTAACAAATGGAAATATAAAATCTTTAGGAAAACTGAATATAGGAGCCACTGGGGTGATGGCAGTCCCAAATCATCCTAACTGGTAATCATGAAAGATTACTTATACTACAAACTAGATATTAGCTTTGATATTTTCCCTGAAGTATAAGCTGAGTAACTGTCATACTGAATAACATCATATGATGGGTACTGCTAAGTTCTTACACTGACAAAACAAGGATCATTAAAGCTTCAACATTCTTTCAGATAATCAATGTAATATAAGCAGTATGTGATTAAAAGCATTTAAGACATGAAAAGTGTCAAGGTAAAGAACAGCTTATTACTCAAAGGATGTAGCATCTATAAATCCAGCCACATTTGAAGGAGCTGGTCATTTATTACTGCTGCTAATGGTAATACACAACTACAGTGAATTCAGTAATTCATGCTCCAAGATTTATAAACTTTGATCATAAAATATATACATATACACAGAAAAAATACATGCACATATAAATATTACTGTAACAGAAATGGTGTGATGTATGTTCATGTTTCAAAAAGACACTTGATTAATTCTAAGAAGCTATAGTTTGTCTGCAGTGATTCAAAATTTACATTTAAAATAGTGACATTCTAATTTACCCAAGTAAACATTTTCAGTGAAATCTTCACCATATTAGCTGAAATCTCTGAGACCCTAAATAGCCTGCAGCCAGCATAACTTTGGTAGGTGGGATAAAAACTCCTGTTCTTGGGAAGAATAAAACCTTCTATTATGCAGATGAAGTCTCATCCATGTGGGAAATGGTGCTTTCTTGAAGATCAGCATGAGGCTAGAAAACTAATTTGGACACAAAACTTGATTATTACAGAACTCATAATCATCTTTTAATTAGATGGCAGGCTCCTCAAATTAAGCTGTCTGTAGAAAGCTCAGAAAACATTATGGATATTTTATAGGACAAAAAGGCTTAAGTCAAATACTGATCTGCACTAGACCATTTGTTTTGTATGAGGATAGCAAGTACAAGAAAGGTGTAACCAGGGTTTTGGCTGAATGCATTACTGTCAGTTGCTGTGTGATTAATAGCAAGATCAGGACTTGTATTATACTGTACTGCAGAGGTAGAGGGATTCAACCAAGTAACCTTATTCCAAGTTTGTGACAAAACAACAAGCAGCTTAACATAAACCTGTCTGTATTTGCCATTTTAAATAGAAAATTTAAAATGAACAAGTAAAAAAATGATTGTAACAAATTTATCGTAACAAATAAAGAACTAGAAAATTTTAGTGGATTTGATGCCTAACAAAGATATTCTAGCTTACATTACAGTCCTCTTCCCTCTTCCACAGAAGAAACACTAAATCACTATTGCAGCTCTTAAAAATAGTGTAAATAAAAATTTATATTAAATGGTTCCCCCAGTTTGATTTAAAATAAGAAAATATTAAAGGCATAAGGTCTTCCACATTCCTGAGCAGTTGTGCAATATCAGTCCTCATTTTGGGTGTGAAACTACAACAATATTAGCACATTGGCTTATACTTTCTTCTCACATACAGGTGCCAAGGAGAGTGGAGGAGGAATAAAGAAGTAATCTCATAAAGCTAGAATATGCCTTATATTAAAAACATAGTTTTAATACTAGTTAATTACTGAGAAAGTAGGAGTAGCATAAGCAGGAAACTAAATTATCAATTATTTCAATTTCAATTTTAGTATTTTCACATAGGGAGAGAAGTAAACACTCATCGATAATATTAATATATTTGAGATTAAAACTATAGCACTGATCAGAAAACACCAAAAATTCAGGGTACATACGGAAACTTCAGGTAGATTGGATATGTGAAATATGAATGCATTTGCATTGTAAGTACACACTCATATTAAGGAAGAGTTACCCAAACTTATTAGTAGGACATTTAAAGTTAGGACAAGCACAGTAAAACGATCAAATTAAAAAACTTCTGCAAAGTTTTCTTCCTTAACTTAAATGTTAGAAGACCTTTTATTTTTCTCCAAAAAAATCCTGATACCTTATGATATTGCTTTCCAATTGCTACACCTAATCTTCCTAATATATAAGGGATATTTCCTGAGATGAGTTACAAAAAGGCAAATTTGAGGTTTCTGCCTGCAGCTACCTGTGATTCATATTACCTATATATCTGTAACACTTTTCTTCTGAAGGCTCTGCAGCTCACTGTACAGGTAAGTGATTTTTACAATTTTTTCTGAAACTTACTCAGCAATTATGGGAAATAAGTAAAGAACATATTTCAGTGCAGGGTTTATCAGGCATTTTATAGGATCAAGTTGGGACAAAGGATCTTTTGTAACCACTGAAAACTTGCCATCATCCTATCTTCATCTAATTTCACATTTAATTTATTGAATTCAAATTTATTGCTACCTTTTCAGAATTTGAGAAAAAAATAACCTTGCAGACATGTCACTGTTACAAAGAAAGCTGGAACTTCGCACAATCTGAGCCACAGGCAGAGCTGACTTATTCTTAAGGCAATTCCTCAAATACAGAACAAGATCTGACAGATTCTTTCACATGAGGGAAAGGCCTGGAAAGAAAATGTTTGGCAAATGTTTAGTAAGCTACTCATTTAAGGAATACTCAAGTCTTTTCCATCCCACTAGTAGAAGTCTGCTGTGACTGTCTCCAGAGGACCAAGTCCCAAATAAACATATCTTATACATCTCCTTTTTTAACTTTATGTGCCCTTTGTCCAAGGACTGAGATCAATCTAAAAACTCCAGAATTTATATGTATTTGATAACATTTGTCAAAGTCCAATTTAGCATGACTAATAAAATTTTAACAAAGTTAAACCAGCAGGAAATAAAATCAAGAGTATCTCAACTGAGTGCGTATCAAGGAACAGTTGCAACAATTGCAAGCTGTATGACCCTGACATGACAAAGAGTAAATCAAACATTACTCAGTAATACAGTTGCCCTTAGTGCTAATATATTATTTACTGCCCTCATCCCAGCCTTCTCAGGAATCCCATCGTGTTCAATTATGATTATGACAATCCCCTTTCTGCAGAGGCAGGGAACTGGCAAGTATGCAGAGAAGTAAACAGAAGCCTCTTCTGTCATTGATTAGTCTCAACATTGCCCATCTTGCTCACTGGGCATTTGACCTTAATAAGAGTAGTTGTCAGGTCAACCCCCAACAGAGAAAAATCTCCACAATTTAGGGCTTTTAATGTCCAATTTTCTACAAGAAGAATGTCATTGTAATTTCTTTCTTATATATTTATTTCTTTATATATTTCTTCATATAGATATTAATGACTTTTACTGCCATGAAATTAGACTGTTGTATAAATCTGGCATGTTAGAGATCCCGAAGTGATACTGATCACCTGTATCAGCTCTGTTTGACCTTGGATTGCTAAGACATTGAAGAGGGACTCTTTCTCCTCTACAAGCTAAGAGAGTTTCTTTCTATTACAGAGGCATTGGGTTTGCCTGTCCTAAACGGAAAAATTGGAATGAACCTAAAGATAACTACCTGCAGGTGCAAAAAATGCAAATATTAGACCTCAACAGAACTAGTCTGCTTTCTTGCACAAACTAAGTACGCCAGGGAATTTACAGTGTCTCACAAACAACTCTAAAACTTGATGCAACTGTGGTCCTAAAAGGTTAATTGCGGTTGTAATCCATCTCCATAACTACAAATTGGCCATTTTTCTAGAGTTCTGAGACTCCATATAAAGAAAAAAATAACCATGAGGGAAATATAGTGACATAGAAATTTGCAGTACAAGAACCAGTACAATTAAACAATTTTCCCAGGTCTGGAAAGGATGTCTTGTATTTAAAACAGATGATCACATGACTTCAGTGAGCATCTCAAGATTTTTTAACCTTTCATGTCCCACCTTACCCAGTTAGATCTTTTAGCCCAGACTGTCTGAATTAGCAGTAAAACAATGTATAGATGTCTAAGATGAGTCTAGTAACAGTAACATCATGTGTTTTGGAACATGGCAGGCGACAGTCCTAATCAGATTACTTTCTTCTTTTGTCCTCAAAAAGATATTTAGTTGTAATTTATTCAAGTAAATTAAAAACATTTTAATTCATAGCAAGGATTTCATAGTCAGGAAGTTTTTCCTGAAGGTTATGTGACTAATAGCTCTGGAGACTTAAAAAGAATGTTTATTTACAAACGTATACAGCATCACCCAGAGCTCCTGAAGTCACTCTGTCAGTAAAGCTTAAAGTTATTCTAGGGGGACACCAGAGTTTAGTCTCCAGGACAGCTGAGTCATTTGCTTCACAGCTGACAGAGTACTGCAGTGTAGTCTGAAATCTCACAGTTAAGTCAGAATTGTTATGCATAATAAAAGCAGTAACCCAGTTTGAAAAAAGGACGTAATATAGTAGTTTAAACTTTTTTATAGAATCACAGTAGAAGTAAACAAAGGTCCTATAATGATGAAACCCCAAGCCTTGCAATATCCATGGATCTGACAGCATGATCTCTGTGAGATACTGTCTCACTGCTCATACAACCTAAACCACTATGACGTGCTACAATGCAAGCCCACAAGTAACATCAGTTCGTATTAGTTTGATCATCCTGATACCTGAGGTTTAGAATCCATCACCTAAAGAATACATAAAAATAACCTCTGAAATATTGTTGTCCAGTGTGTATCTCATGTGTGTCTTTAGCAGAAACTAGATCTCTAAACGAAAGACTATCTCATCTGAAATTCCTGCCTGAAGTCCTAAAGCTGCTGATGTTTCATTGTAAGTTCCCCTCAGTACTCAGGCCTTACTCATATGCACATGCTTCAGACCTGCCCACGCACTCTAAACATCTCTGGACACTCCCTATATCTAAGTGGCGACCTGATCAACAAACTATGAGTTCTCTGTGTCTTCTGCCACAATAATTTCACAATACATTAATGTCTTTGTTCAACTGACTTACGAAAACTTACTACAAGATAGCAAACTGGAGAAACCTGACCTAAAGTGTACTTTCTGAACTCAGTTCCATGGTTCAATTCTACAGAGCAACGCAGTCTTTGGTATAGTTGCTTTTTCAACTGGAACAAAAAACTGAAATAAACACAGACAGTGAAATGAAAATTACAACTGTGGCATCACCTAGTACAGTGCCATGGGGAAGTTTCCCTTACATCTATATGTATAGCAGAAAATTAATTTCTTATTTTAAGTGAGAGCTATGAGGAATCTCTGTCAAACTAATAAAATATTTTCAGTTGCAAACACAGACTTCTTAAAATTAAACATAGCAGTCAATTGGCCTCTGTGTGAGTTAAAATTATGGTTTTAATTATAAGTAAATCTCACAAGTGTATGCCTCAGTCCTCATTACAAAACAATAAATATCTTCATAACAGTTCAAATAATTCATAAACATCCCAAATCTTTCAGGATACTACTGCTGAAAAGTACTGCAATTATGCTAACCTTTGAAAGTTTTTTATAACTAATTATTATAACTACATAGGTCCTTAATCTGAAAGCCTGAGTTAAAGATGGAATATAATTTATGGTTTTGCCTAACCATGGGCTTTTCAAAGTGAACCTTAAAAACAGTATCTTTTTGGATCTTCCATCTACTGCTTATTTTGTGAATATATTTTGAAGGCAGTATCTTTAACACCACTACAGCTGAAATGAATATCTATCTTTATTTAGCACTTAAATGGCTATATTTTTATCACTTTTTTTGAGGGCCACACTTGCATCAAGACATATGGATAATCAAAATCTTAAATCAGGTAGCATACATGTAGCTATGAGAAAACCTGCAACATTAATACGGAATATTTTACATCTTCCCGTGAGAGAAATGTGAGACAAATGTGAAAAGACAAACCTGAAAAAAAATGTAATTGATATTTCTCGGTTTTGAGCTATTATTAAACCACTAAAAGCTAAATGCATTTATTTCTGAGAAAACAATCTCTTGCCAAAAACAATTCAGTAGAATCCTAGGTACTAAATTGCTGAGGAAAGAGTTCATTTCCTATGAAATTCCTCTGAATCTTGAGAAGTCTTTAGACAAACCCTTGCAGTGATTCACAGGCTGATATAAATTTCAGAAGAATATGCAAGTCATTTGAATGGGATGGGAGCAGAAAAAAAAATCAAGTTACATAAACAGACTTATCATTTTTTAACTTTGGGGTTTTTTTTTTCACTTTCTTCTGTCCATAAATTTTATTCTGTATTTATACATCTCCAGACATCTGTCAGCTCATCCAGAGCAGAAACTTCACACGCACTTGTGACTATTCACATCTCAGACATGCCCACAACACAAGGATGTATCAAGCCTATGATGCTCCTCTCACAGAGGAGACTTTTACTGTAAGACTTCCCTAGAACGTAAGAACTCCATGATGGGAGTCCCTCAGGTTTGTTTGAAGTTCTTCTGAATTCTTTTAACAGGGTTGCCTTCAACTTGACCTTCAAGCATATTTACGTGCTTAAAGGACACCTACTAATTGAAAAAGCTGTTCAGAAAATAAAAATTAAGTAAATAAATAAATAAATATACTGAATCAAATCTCAGTTAATTGGTTGCTGCTGTAATTACTGCTGTAAACTTTCAGTTTAAATGAAATTACCATATCATACAAGAATGCACCCTGGTAAAGCTAGAACATGAGTATGAAACAAATAAACCCTAGCATTAAATCTCTAGGTTTTGCACTGAATCTTTATCTCCCCAACTCCTTTTAAAGGCTGCATTCAATTTTTGTATTCCAGCATTCTCTATATGAAACTGCTGCATATGAAAAAACAGTGTTTTTCAGGGTGACACTTCATTAATATTTTTAGCACTTCATAGCAAACAAGACTTGCAGTCAGTAAAAAGATTCTTATACCCTGGGTAAATTTCTTTCCCAACCACTGCCAGCCTATCACTACCAGCTGTTCAAGACTGCACTGGCATAAAATGGACCCAAGTTTCACTCTTAAGTTTACTTACATAAGTGTAGCTTAGAGCAGAATTTTTTTATCAAATCACATTCAATATGCAGAAAATGCAGATGTAACAGTGATGAACAAAATGAAAAATAGAGACCACAATAACTGCTATTAGTTATTCAACTTCCACATGAAATCCCATTTTTTAGAAAATATCAGTATCTGTATTATACATGCATACTTCTAAAGTTTTGAGCCTCTCTTACACACAGCCAGAGTTTCAAAGTTGCTTAGCAGCTAGCAGCTCCCATGGAGAAATGGAGAGCTCAGAAAAATAGAAAATGTTAAGAACTGCAATCTTAATATGAAAATGCAGTTAGTTAATTACCAGTATGGTGAAAAGAACGGATTTTTGTTTTAAATTACTGTCACGCTGAGCCCTTCTGAATGCTAGTTAAATGATGAAAGTATTTAATTCTTTTTGCAGAGAAACCTTTTCTATAATCAAAAGGAAGGGAAAAAGAATTGATACAGGAATAAAAATTGTGTATAGGGCTAGGAAACAAATATGAATGGCTACCTTTCCTGCTTAGCATAAAAAACAACAGAATTGTGATCAGACATATTGCATAGAGCTAAACTAAAGAAGAATGGCAAAAGTGGTGGTGAGGTGCCAAGGCAAGCAAGCAGCGTTTCAGATCCTCCTCCATGATTTACATGTACTGAGTCCCTGTATGCACGTTTCTTAAATTACAGTAATTAACTTTTTGATACTCTGAACAGGAGGTAAGGCTGGGGAAGCACACAGACAAAGAGGGATTCAGCTGAGAGTGTAATAAACTGAACTAATCACTTGGAACCTGCTCATCTTTAATCCGCTTTGGTCTTCCCTCTTGGGACAAGAAAACACCACCAGTCATACTGGAGGTCTCACTCATCCATAGCTCTCTCTGCTTCCTCATCTTACTCTTTTTTCAATTTACAGTTTTCCATGCCCTACATCAAGTACTTCCCAGAATAACACTTCAGATCCAGTAAATGAGACGTCTGCAAGTATGGTTGACATCTTCATTTCCTGCAAGATTGCTGAGAAAACTCACACTTAAATAACTATTTTATGGTGTATCCATGTTATAAGAATAAATCAAAAGCTATTTATTTTCTGGAAATTTCTTCCAAATTTTTAGGTTTAAGAAAAAGAATCTAGTTCAGAAAAAAAAAAAAAAAAAGTAACAGCTTTTAAAAATTATGCCAAATTAAACCTTGGCAATACTTGCTACTTTTCTCCAAACTCTCAAGAGCTAAATTAAAAATACATCTAAGTCAGTTCAACAAATTAACTTTTTTTTTGCACAAATTACATACTCTTTACTCAAACAAGCATAAATGTTGAAAATGTGCTCCTTGCTACAAGCCAGAGCTCCACTGTTCCACTTCATTTTGCTATTTTGTTTGAGGACACAGGAAGATCTGTGGGAAAGGGACATTTTTAATTGCTCAGGAGTCAGAGTAAAGTCCTTACTTTTCACTTCACAAATTTCAATAGTAGTAATGCCTAGTAATAGCAATGGCAATGTAATAGAGAGATGGTATCTTGAGCTGCATTCAGAGGAACATTGCCAGCAGGTTGAGGGAGTTGATCCTTCCCCTCTGCTCAGTACTGTTGCCACACCTGGAGCGCTGTCTTTGGTTCTGGGTTCCCCAGTACAAGAGACAGTGCTCAAAAAAGGGCCACACAAATGATTAAAAGACTGAAGCATCTCACCTATTAGGAAAGGCTGAGAGAACTTGGACTATTTTGGTTTATGGAAAAGCAGGCTCAGGAAGTGCCCCTTATTAGTATATATAAATAATTGAAAGGAGACTGCAGAGAAGATGGTGCCAGGCATCAGCAGAGGTGCCCAGTGACAGGACTGGAGGCAATGGGCACCAAATGAGACACAGGATGCTCCCTCTGAACATCAGGAAACACTTTTTTACTATGTGGGACTGAGCACTGGCAGGGGTCATTTAGAGAGGTTGTGGAGTAACTTTTAAACATCCTTGAAATTGTTTAAAAGGCATCTGGGCATTGTCCTTAGCAATCTGCTCAGGGTGGCCCAGCTTAAGCAGGAGGTTGGACAAAGTGACCTCTAGAGGTCCATTCCAACCCAACCATTCTCTGATTCTGTGGAATGTCTGTATGGACTGGCAGATGAGCAGGACATCTGTGTAATTCACAGCTCCATCCCTCACCATTACACATTTGAATGAACATGCCTCAGACATTCCTAGTCACTAAGAATATTTTTCCCCTTGTTTCCTTATCTATTTGCTATTCCTCTCAATGCTAATATCTTCTGTTTTACTTTCCATTTCGTTTTCCTTCTCAGAACAATGCAATACAGAAGTGGCTGAAATGCCAACAGACTGAGTACCATACAATTTAGCTGTGTGAGTGCAGTCTAGACTCAAGTTTCAATCTATAGATTGTGTCTTTCCCCTCCCAGATTCTCTATATAGTTTTACTGGAATGCAGTCACTATGTTCACTGTGTCTCACATACAAATGGTATTACTTCTGCACTCCCATTTTTCTCCCTTCAATTCTTTTCCCATTTTTACAGACCAATTGAAAAGAAGATGCAGAGGACAAACTCTTTGTAAAGTACTATCTGACTTAATTGTATTTTATCCTGTCTACCAGAAGAGGAATGATGGCCCCGCCTTCTTCCTAAGCCTAGGAGCTACAGTAATAAAATGCTATAAAATATTATTCTAAATTTCTAGAGAATTCATAAATAGTCTAACAATTTTAAACAGATGCTTTGTTATGAATTCCCAGCAAAGAAAATTACTTAAATATTTAGGTTCTCTTTGGTGTTTCATAGTTATATAATTACAGGGCTATTATTTATATAATTTTCCCCTGTAAAAATTACTTATTATATGGCATCATAAGGTTTAAGATTTATATCTCCAGTTCTGATATCAAAATAAAGATCCATGCTGTTCTCTTGCCTTCCATTCTCTCTACCTTCTCTTGAGTTGGGTGATTGCCTCAACATACTAAGGATGCTAAAACCACAGATTATTCCAATGTCTGCCTGCAGACAGGGATTTTCAGACGTTCAAAAGCTGAAAACTACTCTGGAAGCTCTAAGGAATCAGAAGGAGACGGGGATACATATGTTATATTACAGAAGAATTGAATCTGAAGAATCTTTTAAGAATTCTAAGAATAGAAGGAGCACAGATCAACCAGCAATTTCTAGATTGAATCTGTGCCATGAGTAACTGGAAAAACAAAACTGGGGGGTTTTTTTCATACATGCTGATAAACTACACTGAAAGTCACCCAAAACCAGTAGATGAAATTCCTTTAGAGCAAAGTAGTTTTCAAAGAACAACAGTTTCTGTGCATGAGCAAAGTCTTCTTTCCATTCATTTTTCTGAAGACTTCCAGATGTGGAAGCAGTTTGTTTTTCTCTCTGAAATCCTTATAAATTTAGAAAAAAATTTTGCAGTTTTCTTTTTATGGGCTTTTATTCTTCCTTTTGAACACTATTTATCCTTATTTCAGCCTTTTATGTATTTTAGAATGTCCCCTACTTAAAAGAAAATCCCACCAAATATCTCATATTACATACTGCCTTTCTCCAAAGGTGATTAAAAAAAAAGAAATCTGTGAATTCTACCAACATAATAAGCTACTGAATGGTGACACCACATGGACCCTATAAAATGTGCTAAATGAACCCTCACCATCAGATATGGCAAACAAGGAGAAAAATTTACCAAACAAATAATATTACCTGTTTCCTGTATACTTCCACAGCTTCATCATTCACTGGGCATACTCCCACAAAATGTCATGTGAAGAACCTATCATAATTTAAGCATTTTACATAGCTCCTATTATCAGAAAGGGGAATCCTATGGATATGTTTTAAATACATCACTAGATAGCAGTAAACTTGACAAAGAGGCTAAATGAAAAAAAAAATTGATTGGAAGGTCTTTATCAAGATAAGTTAATAGAAGTACTCAGTAGCAGTTGTAAAAAGAAAGTTACAAAGCTTCTATACTTTTCAATCAGTTCTCTGCTGTCATACCACCAGGTGTTGTATTTCTATATTCTATAGGTAAGACACACAGGAAAATGGTGATCTCTTGCTCTGAAATTTTTAAAGATTACTTACTAAATCAAAATTATTTACTCACCATCATCAGGCTGCAAAACTCAATATCAAGCTATATTAGTGAAGTGACCAGCAGACAATGCAAAATATTTTCAGAAAAACATCAGTTAAAAGAGCTACAGAAAAACCAGACACTTGTTGCTTTCCACTCAGAAGTTACCAGACCATATCTTAAGAATAAAATACCAATCAACTGTTAAATATAGGAATGCAAAGATTATTTATTCTATAATTTAAAAATATAATCAGTATGTATAACCCAGCAAAGAGATAAAACCACACTCAGGCTTCTAAACATTCTTTTTCTTCACATGTAGGGCACAATAGTAAATAATACAGGATCTGAGGTTTTGATGCAATAAAAGATACAGTCCATTTTATTCAATCTACAGACAAGATATAGGAGCCTTTACTTGCTACAGAAATTGTATTTTTTCTTCACTGGTACCACACATCAATTATGATCCATGACTAGCATAGCAATTTGTCTGCAAACTTAAAGATGTAAACTGCAAAAGAAGAAGAGATCAAAACCTCACAGAATCTATACAGGGAGCTAATATTTTGCAGAAAAAAAACATTTTGACTGATTTGGCCTGACATTATTAAAACACATTTCTTTTTACACAGAACCCTATAAATACTTTGTTCCAAACCCCCAGATCAACACATTTGATCAAACTGTAACTGTGCAGAGCTACTAGTTTCAGATGCATCTTGATTTTAGGTACTGGGTATTTAAAGATCTATTTCTGTTGAGTTGTACCCTAAGGTAAGTCAGTTTTCAAAAATTAGGATTCTACAATATTAACCATCTGAAAGACAGCAGTCTGACAATCAACCTCAGGTAAGGAGAATTATTTGGATCACACAGACAGTAAAGTAGGTCCTTAGAAGTGACAATTTCCTATTTATTTTTCCCTCTTTTATTTTGTTTTTTTATTAGACCCTCAACTCACAAATGCTCAACTGTCACAAATGATCAGTGTTACTGAACCACCGGCATTAATCTGTTGTTTGAAATGTATAAAGAAAGACAAACACAGGAGACACTGCAAAATGTCTTCCTCAAGTAGAACCAGATATTGAAATGATAAATAACATAGCCTATGAGCGCTAGTTATAATGTTCTTGGGCAAAAAAAGATTTCTAAATATCAAAGACTGTTGCTTCATTGTCAGATGGTCCATAAATAAACCATGGTCAATTCATGACATTGGACCTTTTCTTCTTGCTATGCTACTGTAAATAAGTGTGTTCCCCTTGCCTGTCTGAATTCTACATGCCTATTTCCAGAAATGCCGCAGCATGTAAGTAACACTGTCATGTCCGTTTTGTCAACTACATGCTGATTATCCTTTTCTATCTGCAGTTTGGGAACATTACCAAGGTCAGAAGCAATCGCTCAGAAAACTGATCCTGAAGCTCTTGTGTCTGATAATTTCTGTAAGGAATTTTCATAAATAAAATTTCCTATGCAATTGGTGAAAGATCCACCTTTCTTATATACTACAGAAAAAAACTGTACCAGTAACTTGGCAAGTACCAAGTCAATGTGTTCATCACTTGCATGTAATCCTGTCTTGTTCCAAAATGACACAAGTCTAATTCACCATTACCACATATAACTTCCATGTGTGTTTGGGCAAATGCCCACCTCCTTCAACTCTCCTGACCTCCCCTCTTTCTTTTTTTCATCTTTTTTTTTTTTTTTTTTGACAAATTGGTTATGAGGCATTTACAACTGATGCACATATCGCGGAATTATTTCTGCCGAGTTTCCTCCATGACCTGCCCGTGGGACATGACATGCTCTGAGATGCATCGCTCTATCAAACTGAATCTTTCCAGGACAATGCAAATTATGACAAATTCCATCATCCCGCATTATGCGCTTCATGCTAATCTTCCTAATTCGAGAAAATCAGAAGGGCTTGCTGTTCTGCTGAAGGGCACGTTGTCTGAATGAATGATGGTGAAAGAACATCCACAATCCTCTTCATCTTCTAATCCCAGCTGTGGCCACCTCTGTCCTAAAACCACTGAACTTTCTACGTCATTCTTAATTCAGAATTAACTCAGGATCAATCATTTCACAAAGTACAGGGAATAAGAATGATTATTGGTTTTGGGCTTCAATGGCAGTAGATCTTAGAAAAGCATTTTTATTAAAAGTTTAATCATAGACTCTTCTTCCTATTTCTTCTAGCCTGCCAGACTTTCACAGTAGGAGGGCAATCTTCAAGTTAAACTGTCTCCCAGAGTGGATTTTGAAACAATTTCAGCTATAGTTTTCAGGCAATTTCCGGTCTTGAGCACTTTTGTCTTTGGGACCTTAGGCTGCTGTCTCCAAGCAAACCACCAACCTGCAGCACATTCCTCAGAAAGTCCACAAGACAGAAAACTGCTGCATCTCTGAATCATTCTTCACTGGCTCAGAAGGTGGCAGCATTACCGCATGAAAGAAATTTGCCTTTTTCTAGTATTCCACATCCACATTGCTGAAATAAACATGTTTAATTCCCAAAGAAGCATATATTTTATCCTGTGGCATAATTTACTTATAACATTAAAACTCAAACATGGAGCAATTTGTAGCAATAACTATGATTATGCTGTTAGTGGCCCAAATGTCACTGTCTAGATTAGGCTAAATGATACCTAGCACCAAAGAGCTTCTGTGATTTATTTTTTATTATCACTGGTAGAACTTGCGTGTTTAAAAGGCTTCCCATTCAAATTATTCAGTCTTCTTGATGACTGAGGTAATCATAAAAAAATCTTATAAAAAATTATAAAAGTCTTAAATCACAGTCTTAAAACATATAAATGTTTTGGGTAGGCAGATACGGGACTTCAGATTTAAAAATAAAACTTCACTGTAAAAACACAATGCATACTTCAGAAGTAGAATTAAAATCTATATAATTTTGACAATCTGCAAGACTGAAAATTAAAAGAGTTGAGAAACAGAAAAAGCTTTATGAAATAAAATGTACATTTGTAAACATCAGAAATATTAATAAATATGTTTATGAAACTGTTTTGTAGAAAAAGAAAGGACATTAAGATTTTAGAATAGTTTTTACCTTAATTTTCCTTACTTTAACATTTCAACTAATGGAATCCTCTTCCTATTTGTTTCTATAGTCAGAACATTTCAATCAACAGAAACTGTCAATATTACAGATAATATTTCTTCTATATTGTTACTTCAAATAAACCCAGAATTTTTATTTATGAAAAATGTAGTGTAAGCCATATTTTCTAGTTCAACAAGCTTTTCAGAAGGAATAAACAGACATTCAGTAGCCAAAATGCAGGCAAGTTTTGTTTTGCATTTACAGTCTCTGCTTTAATGGAATCTTGCATAATTGGCCTGATGCTACACTGAGTCTTCATACATGCCTAATAAGTACATAGCACAGATCCACATTAAAGTATTACTAAGAAGAGACAGGAAGATCTTTCGCTTTATACTTCATTCCCAGCGAGACCCAAACCCTCAGAGGTAAACGACTATGTGAGCATCATTTCAGCAAAAGGCACCGGGCACACCCTGTGCATGCTGTGGCTTGTTGACAAGAACCAGGGCAGGCAGACACCAATAATACATGAAGTGCGGTTCAGAGGCAATTAGGATCAGTTGTCAAGGCCAGGCCATTAATGAAAGAACATGTCAGAGGAGCTGGAGACTTCAATGGTTGAGGGCAAGAAGGCGATTTAGTGTGACAGATCGAGTCCTTCCAATGTCCTCAGTGGTACATGCTAATACCAGCCTTAACAACCTTTTGTGGCAGTGTATAATGCGACTAACATGGACTTTGATTCAGCAAAATGACTGCTGCCACTGTTAGTCTGTCTCATTCCAACAACAGTAAAAGCACTGCTACAAATAATTACCCACTTCCTTCTCCCCCCTTGTCCACTTAATGCAGCAGTCCTTTATGCATGCCATACTGTTTCTCACTAGAAGGTCACAACGTTTATCATGCTGCTTTCTTTTCTTTCTGTCATGCCCTTTTTATTTGTTAATATAATCTGAAATTATTCTGTAAAACAGTTTTGTTCAACTAAAAGGAAATTAACTATAAATGCAACATTACCTCAAGTTACTAATAACAACCACAAAAAGAGCAAACCAAACTGGTCTGAGGGATTTACAAACTATTCTGCCAATTACACAAGGAATATGCTTGAACATGAGATAAATATTCATCTTACTTATAACATCATCTACTGGATTAAATATATATATGGTAACTTTTACACCATGAAAATGAAATCCTGAAGATTTATAGATAATTTGGTACTTGGTTGTTTTTCCTGTTGTTACTAAATTAAAATTAGAAGTCAGCATTACTGATTTTTATAAAAACCCACAGACTCTAAATTCCTAATACTCAATTACAGGATGAAAGGAAACATAAATTTAGAAAAAAGAACCTGAAACAGCAGTTGTATTTTAGCCACAATATTAAAGTTGGAGGTACTGAAACAAGATGCTTTTTCTTTACAGAAGACCTGATCTGCTTCTCAAAGAAGAGTTTTCAAATACGTTAGGATTTCACAAACCATTTTCTTAATTACATTACTGAATTTCTTAAAGTATGGTTCTGGTATTCACTACCTCTTTCAAGATCAGCTTCTTTCTAAGGCTTCAACATTCTGTCCACATAAGAATACGCTATACCATGCATTTATGTGTGTGAGAAATTTGACTTCAGAAATGGCAGGATTAAAAAAAAGTTAGTCATATTCACCAGAATTCCCCAAATATTTCAAGGGGGAATTCATTGATTTGTCAAAGTAAACACTGTCCTATCAATGATAAAAATGACTTCTTGAGCCCGATTTTATTCACCTTACATCAGATGATGTGGTTCTCCCCTATCACTTCTGTCATTTGGCTATGCCTGAACTGACCTTTCTAGAGGCAATACTTATCTGTGACTGACAGGAGAAACTATCTCCAGCAGGATGAATTTCCTTCTCTCTCTTCATTTCTCTACACTTTGCCTACTTTCTGTCTGACTCATTTTAGTTTCTCCTTTTTTTTTTCTTCATTTCTTTTTTTTGTTTATGATTCTACAGCTAACCTCTTCTTAACCGACCTTTGCAAACATTCCCTTTTCAACCCACAGTTTTAACCTTTTCAGTATCTACTTATTTGATTCCTTTTTTTTTTCTTTTCAACCTTATCTCTTTTAATTTTATTCTTTGCTCTTTTTCATTTCATTCTCTCCTTCACTTTTGCACCTTTGCCAGCTCCTCTTCGAACCAAAGTTAAGAGAAGAATTCCATTGACTACAATATGAGTATGCTCTAATGCCAGTATTTAGCCCTGATATACCACCAACCTCAGTGTATCCAGCATAAGCAGCGATTGTTGGTGTTTACATGATCAGTATTAGTGGTATTTCTTTGATGGAATGATGTATAAATTATGGGACTGCACTGTACTACAATTACAGGTCCATGGTGCATTATGAGGAAGATGAAGCAGAAATATAATGGATACAGCAGTGACCTCACATATTTCATCTACATCTATTGATTATTTTGGGTTGTGGTAAGTATGTACAAATGAAAGTTATATATAACTCTTGGAATATATGCTGAGAATAAACATTAAATTAAAAGTTATGCATGCGGGTAACCCAGATCAACTTTAAGATTTGGATTCAGATTAGCATTAAAATTCCATCCTTAAAATTGTGATGTCCCTACAGATATGCCAGTGATTATCCTACCCTTCTTTAGTAAGAGATTTGACATTAAAAATAAAGATGGAGAGTATTATTGGAGCAACATTTAAAAAACAGATCTTAAAGTATATTGCAGTACTTCATAAAGTAGAATCAAGAGATCAGGACAGACATTTAAATAATATTCTAATTGTTCTGTACCTTTTTGTACTTCTTTTTCTTTCCTGCAAATACCATGACCTCCTATCAAAATTCTTTGTAAACAATTGCTTCAGGATTATTATTCTGTTTTGCAAATATTTATAAAATATTTCCTACACAATGAAACAATATTTTTCATTTATAATCTCCAGTTTTAATGATATGTTAGTGGATGGCTTGGAAATAATTATCATAAACATAGGAATGATAGACACAAATATTTAATATCATGAAATTCTGAAAAGTTACAGAATTTATATAACTATGTAAGAACTATGTAAGACATCCTTTTGGGAAATTATAACAAATCTTTTCACAGAAATGAATTAGGTTTTAACAAAAGTATATAGGAGTGTTCTTAAAGCAATTTTAAGAACTGAAGACAAAACTACAAAATGCACATATTAGAAACTGAAATATTTAATAATTAAGATGTTTCTAAACTGGAACTATTTTCAATATCCAGGAAGGAAGGAAGGAAGGAAGGAAGGAAATAAAGCATAGCAGTACAAAAAACCCCAAACCTTCCTGGCCAAATATAAGTGCAAAAAATCATGGTGCAAGAAATATGAAAAAACCTAAAAATAATATATATTTTTGCCTAATATAAGCAAGTCATACTTCTCATCCCCTAGGACCACAAAATAAATTACAGTTTTGGGGATATTTAGGGGAAAATAAATTCAACACTGATATAAAGCTCTAACTGCAGAGAGAAAAAACAGGTCACTAACACTGTGTACTAAAAATATAATCTTACCTAGAAGACAGTGAATATGGAACTTTCTCTAAAAATGCGTATCTATTTATAAAACACAAACTTGATCAGAACCTTGGAGCTAACACTCATAATTAACCCTGATTGTATTGTAATTGCAAAATACAAAACCTCTCAACATTAGCTCAGCGTGCTTACTGAAAACAAAGACATGTTTCAAGAAGCAATGCACGGCAATATAAAATATATTACATACTTCCATAGGTTAACATGCCAGAATCTGTACGAATAAACTGCCACAAATTCAGAATACATATACAATTTGGAGGTACAATGGAAGACAACCAGAAAGAATTTCAAACAAGAAATAACCATGCAGGAAAAACTTATAAACCTTTGAAAAGACCTTAGTTGGCCTTGAAAACAAATGATAAAAAAAGAAAGGGATGTCAAAAATTATTTTGTGGTGCAGATATCAAATCCTGGATGTTTAAGCCTAAAACAAGAATCTGGGCATAGGTATGCATGTAAGTTTGGTTTTTCCATTTTCAACTACCCTAAAATGCAACAGTCAGGTTGACTAAGAGATATTCCCTTGTATTGAAAACGTTGTCCTGTCTCATTACAAAGACCTACTAAGAGAATGTTCTGAAACAGGATTCTATCACAGGATTTCAAGGTTGACTTTTTTTGTTAAGTTGAGAGAGTTTGTGGTGAGAAAGAGTACAGTTGAATTCAGAGATAAAATGTGTTCAATCCCTGAAATGTTACTTAGAATTGAGATGAAAGCTGTTCCTCTCCAACAGTAGAAAGCATAAGATAATGCTGGCTTAAAAGAATGACTTTTTCCAAGTCTTTATGATGGTAAAAGGAAACTTATTCAACAGAAATAGAAGGATGAAAATTATTTGTGATCCCTTGGATTCAAAAGGAAAGGGTGGGGAAATGGGAAAGCAACTAATATTCTACCTTAAAGAGTAGATGTCTCTTCAAGATCCATGGAAAAAAATCCCCTACTTTCAAGACAACCACTCAACTTAATTGTGCTGCCTGTGGGAGATAGATCCCATGTAGTTTATTAGCACTGAAGAAATTCAAGTAGGGGAACAGTCTGAAGAGCACAGTGCTTCAATTCCCCAACTCAACAGTCTGTGGTTTCAGCAGCAAAACCAGCTAAAAGAAATAAGGTTTCATATTTAAAATATATGACAGAACACAGACCAAAACCTGGTTGGAAAAAAAAGAGCTTGACACATTTTTGAGGTTCAACAGTATTTCAGTGTGTAATGATAGGCAGGGCACTAATTTATCACAATCAGTTCACCTTGAACTTATTTTCAGTACTACAATAAAAATAAAGCTATGCTTAATCTGGAGATGTTGGTGTCTCAGTGAAAGAGAGTTTCTCCACAGAAGTAAAGGTACAGAAATGCCTAAATTGATGCCTTGAATCATCTAGTAAGTTTTTAATATCTTCTCATATAACCATAAATCTGGGTTACGGTAGAAAGTATCTATTATGAACTGTAGGAAAAAAGTGAGGAGGAAAGAAGGATTCATGTGAGTGTCCAGTAGTACAGAGCAACACAAGGCATCCTTTCAAGTAGAATTTGGGCAAACCTAAGCCAGCAGAAATATCAGCTACACAAGAAACCACGTCATTGTTTCTGCATATGTTAATGAATGTCTAGGGATGAATTATCCAGGGCATGGCTCACAAACAGTTAACCTAGTGAAAATTCTAAGGGAAGGAACATGAGCACTTCAAACCTGTCACAATAATCACATAACTGAACCTCTAGAGAAAGAGACAATGTTTCAGTTACTGAGCTCAACCCTCAGGCTCTCATGCATCAAATTCACAGACGAAAACAAACTGGGGTGGGGGATGGAAAGATATGTGGTGCCAAAATGCCAAGATAATGTAGTTGACTCAAATAAATTTGCCAATAGTAAATACAAAATCTCAAAAAAGATGTCTGAACTCCAACTAGGACCATTCCTGTAAAACACAGTGAAACAGAACATGAAAAAGTATGAATAATGTGCATGTTGTTAGGAAACAATGTGGGTGACTGGTCTGAAAAAAATGCAACAGCTTTTGAAGCTAAATATGAGGTAAGTACACCTACCAAGGTACCAGCTGTACTGTCTTTACAAGAACAGTGAAAACTATGAAGAAGAGGACATTTTAGGAGAGAAGGCAAAGGAGGAAAAGAGAAAATACTACTTAGGAGAGACACCAAAACTGGTAGGTTATAGCCTCTAAAGCACATAGAATTTAAGAAAGATAATAGTGTCAACAACAGCATCTTTATAGTAGAATTACTTTTTCAAAATTAGAGTAGAATTACTGATTTGAGTCCTTATTCTTACCTTCTGAATATATTTTTATGAATTTCTCTTAAGAATCAATACTGATAGATTACAAAATGATTGTATTATTATAAATGCTTACCTGGGTAATTTTTTGTTCTCTAAAGACTTCCTGTACAACTCAATCTGGAGCATACTGGTGGCTCAGTTTCACTTGCAAAGTTACCATGAAAACACTGGCAATATATTACAATTCTGGAAGTGCTGGTATAGAATACAAAGACATTTAATATGTCTGTTGCAGGGATTATTTACTTTAGAGATGTCTTGGCAAGTTTTTCATTTCATGCTCAGGCACACTCTTTACTCATTAAGCATATTTGGTGTTGCACACCATTTGTTTCTACTGACAAGCTCAGCAAGGCTAGAGAGCTGTTTGAACACCAGGGTGGATGGTTCTGAGAAGATTTTCCTAGAAAGATTTCTTTTTTCCCAAAGCAGGATCTTTTTTCTGTTATAACTATAAACGTGTAATGAAGTTCTAAAAATTCAATAGACAGACGATGAAAACAAATAATTTACTAATACTATATTTGTGTGATTTTTTTCACAGGAGAGGTTCTATTGATTAAAAACTCATTTTAGATGACTGAGACAAGCATGTCACGTGTTCTGCTTAGAACAAATGTTTTATATAAGGGTCTGATTGTATACTGCATCTTTTAACAGTTTGGCACAGATTTTTGTTTTATGGAAATAGGGGGACTCATGGTTTTTATATATATACCTCAAAGTTTTTACATAACAGTCAGGTAACTGATGATAACATCTAAGGAAAATAATATTTATGCAGACACATTCCAAAGATGGCTTGGCAGAAAGTTGATAATTACTGAATTTGTGGTGGAAACCAATAAAGGAGTCTAAATTTCCAGTCAAGATAACTTTTGCATCTGTGTATGTCAGATATGCCATGATATCATGATATAATTATTTAGAAACTATTTTTCAATGCAGCCAATTAAAGGGTTGGTTTATATATGGCAGTGCTATATTCATTTTATTATTCTATAAAATCTGGTACAGTTGAGAATAGAGACAACCTAGTTGTTCTAATGGGAAAATACAGATATGTATTTAAATTTTTCACAATTTTGGTCTTTTTCTTTTAAAGCTTCAACCATGTCCCATCTTGAGGTGGCATATGGGCTAATAAACTACTATAGTGCTTCTACAGAGGCACTGCAGAATACTATAAGGCTGTTTGTCAATAGGCTCATTCTGGTATGGAAGCTACGGAGAAAGTCTCTTGTTCTCTGTGGAAAACTTCTTTTTACATTAGTGTCAGGCACAGTCCTCATGGTTTATGATCATAACTGGGTCTTTTGCTGTTTCTGGCTTAACCATTACTTGGGCATTGAATCTAAAGCACTTCTCTTAGTGACAGTTTTTGACTGTGGTATTTATTTCTGGTTATTACAAAGCCAAATCTAAGACAGTCAGTATAACAGCTGAAGGTGCAATTTGATCTAATATAACATTTTTAAACGTATGCTTTTATGATGCTGGTCATCTTCTGGCATTTGTGAGATGAAACAATAGGACTAGAAATGTCTTAAAAATACATTTTTAAAAGAAAGTGATGAGAAAAAAAGCTCTCATTCTCTTTATAAAAATAATTATTCTTGTGTTTCTTAGGTCAGAAACACTCATCTCTTCCAAGGACAGAATTGATTACCTCGTTTATGCTGCTAAGCTTGTAGAATAAAGAGAATGTGAATAAGACATTCAATGTAGAATAAGACATCTCAAATAAAAGTGGGATTAATTATGGCTATGGACATTTTTATACAGTTGCTTCCTTTTTTAATCTTTTTCCTTAAAATTTTAAACTGATTTTTGGCATCAGCTCATCTTAAAGAAACTAGGAAATAAATCTGATGTACTGGAGCAGAAGTACAGTACATCCATAACAGTGGATGATCTCCCTTGCAACAGTGGGACCAGCAAGCAGAGAGCAGTGAGATTTACAGGTTTGAATTGTGAACTACACTTTTTGGGACATCACAAAAGAAAAGTATCAGTCACTTATTTGTCCGAAGTTTATAAGATTTCTCAAAATACTCTAAGAGTCAGAGTTCCTGCTACACTGTTGATGCTACATTAAAAAATTTTTCATTTCAGTAGAAGGTACCAGAATGAACATGTCACCAAGGTTAGTGCATCAGTAGGAAAATCAAACCACTGACACCGCATGTGCCTGAAGACATTCATCTGGACTTCAAAACACTATGCTGAATATTTTCTTGTCCTGCAATTGGCTTAATATGACTTAGAAAACTATGAGCCCTTTCATTACAGATGTAAGTGCAAAGAGGGTCTCCCTTTTCACACTAAACAATTTTCAAAACCACAAAGCATTCTTTTGGACTTGAGGGGGGCCAGATGGAAAAAAAGGTTGCTCAGAAAAAACGATAAGTAGGAACGTAGGCATGTTAATTCAAATAAAACCCTTCAGTTATACATACCAAGGGACTGTGCCTAGAAAAATCAAGGCAATAACTACGAGAACTGGAAATACAACTGCCAGCACACTCTCAGTCATGCATTACATGTGCTCAGTTGCTTGGAAAGTAGGATATTCAACTCCAACCAAGGGAACAAACAGTTACCTCAAATGGGCTGCTCATAGTAATCAAGCAACATATGATTCATCTTCACTTCTAAATACCAGGTAGAATTTCCATTAACATCAATGCTACAAGCTTTACACTCATAAATTAAAAATCTTATATGCAGAATTTAGGTATATGAGCAGAACTCAATGGGATTCCTCCCACATACAGAAGTAAATTCACACATAACTGCTCACAGACTTAGTACAATAATAACACATTTCTGAAAGACTGCTAAATGGCAGGCCATCAGCCTTCACATGTGTCATTATTGGGAAAACATTCATATCTGCCAATAATTAAGCTGCAATTACAGGCTTAAAGTTTTATAAACATATTGAAAAATAGTTTGATTTATCAGTAAACATAAGGTTACTTATGTTGA